>NW_026729982.1:0-27925 GCF_030272615.1 Cryptomeria japonica | reverse complement strand
GCGATGCCGGAAGTGGCCGGCCGCCGAACCAGAGCCTCGCTGGCCGGACTGAAACTGTGCAGCGGTCGTAGTGAGTTTTAGAAAGACAACACTAGCCGGTGCACATGAGAGCGGCTCCCATTACGGATTCATTGAAGCGGATGACTAGGAATGAGGAGCGCTCATTCTGAGCCGGATGAGAGCTCTGTAACTGGGGCGTAGCAGCTTCAAAGTTTGCACACAACTACAAAGGCTCGATGCGATTCATCACTCATCTCATGATGATGATGATGATGATAATTCGCTAGCAACTTGCCGGCTTGTCGCTCAGCAGCCCGGCCTCGACGTGCCAGTCTCGGGGCGCCAGTTAAGCTGATTTCGCGGCTTTCACAGTCCGGAGTGGCTGACCGGTCAGCGGCCGAGATTCCAGCTGCTGGCAAAAACAAAACTCTTTTCAGCTAAAGCCGCGCGACCAAACGGAATTCATCAATCAGAGAAAGCGGATTGCGCAAGCAAACAGGCTGCTCACTCTAAATGGATGGCGCCCGAGGCAATGAGAACGAAACAAGAGGCTCTCGCGCAATCAAAACTTGTGTCTCTGTGTGCGGAGGAATAGGACTTACCTTTTTCGCGGCAACCGTTATGAATCTTTCCATGAGCTCTAATCGTTCTGGCAATTGAGTCCATTTGTTGTTGTTCTCCAACAAATGCGCCCGAAACGTTTCTTGGCTTCCATTCGACTGCTCACCATGGGTTACCTTGTTTGCTGTCTGGCCAACTCTCGCGCCCTCGCCAGACTGCGCCTGATCGGGGCGCCACTTGGCCGCCGCCGTTGGATCGCAGCATCATCATCATCATCATCATCTGCTGCTGCTGCTGCTGCTGCTGATGGACAGACTTCCTAAGCTCGAACTCGAGCCAGTCGATCCGCCTTTCAAGTGTAACCAAAGCCGCGGGCGGTTCATGGCTGAGCCTAGCGCCGCTAATCGAATTAGTCTCGATCATGTGAGCCTTGCTGGCGCCTGGCGAGTGTTTGTTGTCGGTGGGCAGAGGTTAGAGGAGAGAAGAAGAGTATTAATAATCTGGCTCGAGATCGTCAAAGGACATTAGCGAGAGTATCGGCGCCAGAATAGAAAGACAATAAATATAGACCATAAATGTGCAGACACGCTATTTGCAAATTGGAGAGACAAAGAGACGTAAGAAGCTATTCAAGGTGTTTGTCCATTCGAGATGGGAGGCCTTCTATTTATTTGAATGCACTTGAAGGTTTTGTTTGAGCAAAATTGGTTGTTTTTAAACCTTTAAATGAAGATGGAAAACTCAAATGAGACAAAATAATTGCCTAACACGTAAAAATTAATTCATCTAATTTTGGGTAGCGACTAGACTGGATTTAGTTTTTTCGCAACCATTCAACTAAACCGGAACAAACACAGAACAAAACTCTTCCTCTCTTCCTTTCTTTCTTCCTTTCCATCTAACTATTTGTCTATCTTCCTGTCCTATCTAATGCAATTTTTTTTATTGGTTTTTTAGGTTGGTTGCTTGGTAATGGTCGCTGCGAACCACTAACAAGTGGCCAGCTGAGATTTGTTGTTGCAGTACATAAGCGAGGATAGGAACTTGGTGTTGCAGTAGAACAATCGGGGCCGGTTGCTGGAGTTGGTGGCAGTGTAGTTGTACTATCATTACAAAAATCCAGGTCACCGCTAAAAAGACACAAATAAAGAGGAGCTCAATGAAAGTTTCGCAGATCAAATCTGGCAAGTGGTTGTTGGCCAAAAAGGAGACTATTTGTTGATTGGTCTCCTGTTCTCGGCTGCTAGTTTCAGAGTACTGTTGTTGGGCGCCCACATAGGTCTCCCGAGGTAGAGTTCGCCTAGAGCCGGCCATTACAAGCTCATCATCGGGCTCTTCTGCTTCTAAGGTTTGAGATCCAGCCGCTCGTTCGCCATTGAGTCTGCTTAGAAGTTGAGCGGAAGATATCTCATCCTCTTCAGCACATCGCATTAATAAAGCAGAGGCCTCGCTCGAATTCGCCTCCACCCGCGAACGAGCTGGCCTGCTGGCGACGACGACTGGGCCCCGATCGCGGCCAGTCGTGTAATCGTCCGCCATAAGCTCATAGAGATGTTTCAATAGGAAGCTAGTGATCTCAATCATTGCTCATCTCATCGATCCAAAGGCGCGCGCTCGCCAAACTTCCTAATCAACTCGCCCACTTAAGCTTGTGAGATCGTGGTCCCTCTTTTTCCCTCCTCGGCCGTCGTCTTCTTCCTCTTCTTCTTTGCTTCTTTGCTTCTTCTTCTTCTTCTTCTTGTTCGTCGTTCGTGTTGCCCAACTGCGTTTTTCGAACCCTTTGATTTGGATTCTATCGGTCGACTTGAATTATAATTGCCGATCACGTGTTATCGTTCGTTTCCTTTGCTGTACGAATATGATGAAGACAATCTGGATGCAAACAAGCTGGCAGCCGTTGAACGTGCCCACAAACAAAAACGGAACTGTTTACTCTAAAGTAATCTGTTTGAATTCAAACTAAACTTGCTCCTCTCAATCTAGCTCTGTTGATGTCGCCCATTTACTTTCGCTAAAGCCCTGCTCTAGTCTTATCTATTATCCGTCTAACGCACCGTCTCCTTCCCGAATAACTGTCTTTGAACGAGCGAGATTATTATTCAGCCACACAAAAACAACACGAATAATAAAAGCAACGCCCCGTCAAGTACTCGCTAGATTTCTATTAATCAATCTAGTTTCCCTCTCAATCTAGTTATCGCTTATGCCTCTCTCTCCCGCTCTTTCTCTTTTCCTCTGCTACTCTCTAAGTCTCTCTGCCTCCACCTGAATCACTGAAGGTGATTGTTTGCTGTGGTAACCACTTGCCGGCTGGAAATCAGCTCAACAAGCCAGTAACTCGCGTGAAACGAGTTACTCTCTAGCGGCTGCACACAAGTTCTCGAAAGAGCCAGCTAGCTAAATATGGTTTTAGTTTGAGCTTGTAGGTGTTGTCGCAGATTTAAGCAGCATTGCGGCCATTGACCGCTCGATGTATCTCGTCTGCCAGTGATCTCAATTCGCTGCTATCTAAGCGAGGAAACTACTCAGAGAGCCTCTTCTTCTTCTTCTTTTTCTTGCTTGCACTTTTTCCTATCAAAACTGGCCGGTAAGATTAGATTCAACTGAATGCAAACCACTTGAAGAACTAGTTTCTATCCGTTTGACCGTTCATTAAAGCTTGTTTACGAATACTCAAGCGTCAATGCGCGGCTCTCCCTCGCAGCTAATTCTAGCTTGGCGCCTGAGAGATCCGAATGAGGAAGAGAGGATGACTAGTTTGTAGGCTCACTCTCTCGTATTGCAAATTGCAACCACCAGTATGACGCTCGAACGGCGAGGGCGGACTTTGGCAAAGTTTCGAGTAGCGGCCGCTGCTGATGCGTGCTAGTTAGCTCACACTCTCGACAACTGCTGACTCACTAGCTCGCCGAAAAGTATCTATTCTGATAGAACCAATACAATCATAGGTAAAGGTTCGGAGCAAAGGCAGCAGCCGCTCTGGTGCCTCGGTTGGTTGTTTGCTGTCGTAATGCTGTTCGCAGCAGGCAACCTAACAAGTTGTTGGAGAACAAACTCTTCCCCGATTTTGATTCGTTTTTGTCAAAATTCTTGGAAATTCTGAGAGAAGACTTCTATCATTGAATTTCGCTCTCGAACAACAAGGCTCTAACGTTTCCAGGCACTGCTCAGCTAAGGTGCCGATTCAAACAAAACGACACAGCCTAAGCAACCGGCTATTGCTTTATCTCGCCCTCTCTTTCTATACTATCTGTTTGCTTGCTAGCAGCCTCATGCAGAACACTTCTTGATAGAGCCGCTTACCAGTGGAATGAAAAGGCGCCGCTTGCAAAAGCGGCAGCGCGACTATCGGCGCACCATCGTAGTGGCGTAGCGTTTGGAGTTGACGGTGTCGTGGTCTGCAGCCAGTGGTTGTCAAAGATAGCTAAAATTAGGTGTCTCTCTCTCTTTCTCTCTCTTTCTTTCCCCTTCTCTCTATCTAATATCTCGCTAGTGCTTGTGTTTGCGTTTGTGTTTGTATTTGTGTAAGTACAAGTGTGTGCGTTCAAATTGATCATCCGATTCAAGCTAGCTCTAACTGTTCTTTTGCTCTCTGGCTGCCTATTTATTTGCCCTTAAAAATAGGCAAAACCAGTAAAATCTGCCAACAACTGCAATTCCATCCAACCAACAGGCTAATAAGGTTGGTTCGATAAACGAACAAATGGAGCCAATTCAAATAACTTCATTCACTCAATTCCTTTGGCTTTCGCGTCTGGATGGAGCCAGCCGCTTAGCTCGGCCGCTGCTCAATTGCTCGGCCGCCTGTTTGCTGTCTATCTGTCTGTCTTGCTGGCTGGCTGGCTGGCTGGCTGGCTGCTCGGCACAACAGTCAAAGATCTTTGGCCTTGATTTTTCAAAACAGCTCGCTCGTGTGGCCATGTATGTTCGGATTGGCAAGAGCCGCCTTTGGCTGCTATTTCTAGCCGGCTCGGCGACAGCCCAATATCTGGCAGAAGAAATAAACGATCCAAGTTAGCTCGCGCTCGGCAACAACAGGTGCCGCTCATCGTTCGCTCAATAGAGTCTATCGGCCACTGTTGTTCAGGTATATTGGCTGCTCGCTTTGCATGACTTTCTATGCAATAGCCAACAACAAAACGAGCAGAGCTCACTAATCTAGCTAATATAATAAGCTGCTCAGTGAGCCTATTCTTAACTCGCCTTTTAGTTTGCTAACGCTTTCACTTTGGTCCCAGCAACACGACAGAGAAGCTTGTTGTGGGCGAGCTCAATCTCAAACTGGTTGTAGCGCAATAAGAGAGAAAGAAACGCGCGCGAGAAGCCAAGGTGAGCTGATGGCGCTACACAGAGTTGGCTGCCAACTTCTATCCAGCTAATCGACTCACTGTCGCTGCTGCTGCTGCCACTATCACTGCTACTGAAGGCGGCTAGAAAAAAAGCCAAGATTACCGCTAGACCGCCCGATAGACTCGACCACTAGACTAACCTTAGACACTACAACTACCACCACCGTCACCGCTACTACCAGCACTACTACAACAGTTCTTTATCCTTTTATTGGACCTTCTCGAACCATCCTGAGCAGTCCTTCAAGATTGTTTGCCAACAAATAAAGCGCTGTTTTACTCTCGCTTTGTCGATCGCGTCAAGTCGCAAAGCTAGCTATCCTTACCTGTATCGTCTGGCTTGCCGTTGAGCGTTGGCCGAGTCTGCCTTTGACGGTCGCCAACATCCGTTTGGCGCTGGGCGCCTATTGAATTATCTAAGTCACCAATATCCAATTGGTTAGCATTTGACTGAGTCAATGCGGCAGTTTTCTCTACTTGGCAGTCAACTTTACTGATCGATGAAGCACTTGTAAGCAAAAGCAGCAGACAACAAATTGTTGAGCGGCTCAACTTGAAGCTTTTAAACGCCATTCTTCTCTTCTCTATCTGCTGCTGCTGCTGCTTCTTCCTCTTCGCAAAGATACTCTTTAGGGGGAGAAAAATTTAATATCCGACTGAACAACACGTTTCTTGTTTCTTGCACTAAACACTGTCTCAAGTACGAGCAACCACACACCGCACATACACACACACACAGGCACACCTCCAACTCATCCAAACAGGCAGAACACTATCTCAATGCAACTAAATTGAACCCTCTTAATTCGGCTCATTCGCAATGACAGCTGACTTGCAATCAGTGCCGCTAAACAAGCTTCTTCCTAACCGCAAGTTTGGCACTGAATGTTGGCACTCGCAACTAGTAATATGCAAACGCTTGCGACAACCTTCACGAGCTTCGGCTTCATCTTGTCAATCTATCTTATTGGAGTAGTTCAACCTGGCAGCCCAAATTCTATCTCTTTCTCGCAGCTAGTCGCCAATTCATCCTCGCCAGTTCAGGTGACTTGTTCCAGACGAAGCTCATGAAATTCCTCTCGCTCTACCGTTCTCGTTCTTGCACTCGTTCTAGTCGTTCAATTCTATTCTCTTGTCGCCAACGAGCTCAATATTGAACAGGCAGGTTGCTCTTTGCAGCCATACTTCAAGCTTCAGCAAACTCTGACTGATCGATTTCGTCGTTATCCTTGTCGTTGTCGTTATGGTGCGCCGCTGATTGCTGGCAGGTGGTTGGTTGTGCTCCAGCGTTTGGCGTCCGTCTGCGTGACTTGACGATGTTGGCGCGCGCGTTTTGGTATCCAGTGGATGGAAGAAGTGGCGTTTAAATGGAGCGATGCGCCGCCTTTTGGAGACGCCGCGTTCGCACGCAGCTCGTGGCAAACGGACGACTTAGCGCTGCGACTGCGCCTAGTCGCTTTTTGCGCTCAGATCTTTCGAGCTTATCCTGCTCGCGAACTGCACACACACATCCGTACAAGCGAGTAGGTCGAATGGGGATCATCAAGGTGATTGGCAAGCTTGCAAAATGATTCCACCAACATCAATTCGCTTGCTCCGTCAAATCGAATTTTTTGTGAAAGGGCCATTGTTAGTGGCGCAAATGGACTTCTAGCGGAACATTTAGAGCTTCCTTGGGATTCTAAAAGTCATTCGAGTAGTTCAATTTGGCAATTTTTTTGCACTAAATCCATCAAAAATCGAGCCAACTCTGGAGCAAGCGGCGAGGGGCTTCTGAAGCCGGCCTAACAGCGAGAAGCTCCGCCCTTCGCAAAGGAAAGCAAACTTTCGCTGGCGCCCGAAGCGCTAGATTGGAACATAATCGATCGCGCAGCGAGAGAACTCGTTTCCATTCATTTAAATTAGCTTTGACGTTGATCAAAAGGAACGTTCCATCTCGGATTGCTCTTTTTTCAGCTACTCCTTAGCTTTTCGATAGATAACGGTCTTGTCATCCTCCAGAACGCGCAGCGGAGGCCGCCCACAGTCAAGATTCGCGCGCCGGCAAAACAATCCCGCTCTCTGAAGTACAAGCAGATCGGGGGGCAACTGGCAGGCGCGACGAGTAAGCCAGTTTAGACGAATGCAAAAAGCTTCCATCATATTCCAGTAAACTCTTCCTCATCTTCGTTGCTGTTGGTGGCGTTGGCGACAGCGACGGAGGCGGCTTCGGCTTCGGCTTTAGGCAACCACTTCAGGTGAAGGTGCCACTAGCTAGGCCATTTTCGGCTAGGCGCACACTGACGGTTAGGGCGTCGAGCAGACGACGACGACAGCAGGTGGCTTACCTGTACCATCCGTTCCGTGTAACCGGCGCCCGTTGTGTTCTGGGCAGCCTCTGGCCAGCGTAGCGCTGACAAAGTGGAGAGCATTGCCAGGCTCATCTCGTTCGAGACTGGCTGGCGCCATTCTCGCCACTCATACCATGCAGCAACAACAATAACAGCAGCAGCATTAACAACTACAACAACAACAACAACAGCTCCTACTACTGGCTGCAATGGCTTGCTCTTTTCTGCCTCCTTCGCGGCCCGCGAGAAGGATGGAAAAATGAACAAACCTTGTTTCTAATCTCGCCTATGCGGACTCCTTTGATTGTGGCGCCGCTCAGACCGACCTTGACAAGTCGGTGGCGGCTCGCCAGATACATAGAATCCAGCTTGCTTAGGCGGCCAACTGCGATCGGACAATGACGACGCCAGCTGAGCACACACACACACACACACATACATACACACACACACACAGACACAACTGAACAGTTGGCAGCTGCTCGACGCTTTTGTGATTGCGATGCCGGATGACGCCTTGGCAGCCAGATTGCGACTAGCGACTTGCGATCTGTTTTGCGCCGCCACTTCCATGTTTTCTTGGAACAAGCGTCGTTTTACCAGGCTCGCTCTATCTCGCGCGCAATTGTCCAAGGCGAGGCGAACAGCAATTACCGCCAACAAACAACTGTTTAGCGAGGCCGACGCGACTGGAGGTCTCGATTGCGCAAATTGTTGGCCTAAGCCGTGGCGGCACTTGATAGCTAAGCCGGCAAGCTTGCTGGAAAGCTGTATCTGGCGCCCGATGTAGATGCTCTCGCTCGATTGTCGTCCGGTTGAGAGAGCAAGAGAGAGAGAGAGAGGCGCAAGATAGCCCCTCGATTGGCTCTGGTTGGGCTCTGGCACTACGCTCTCTTTCTATTGCTAATCTAGCTAATAGATCCCGCCCGGAGGCAACCTCGAGCGCTATAACAAAGGCTCCTTGCTTCGAATGTCCCCGCAGCCAGTTAGTTACTTGCTGGAATAGAATTTAAAAGTGTCATGTTGGCCGGACCACTCTAAACGCTTTGGAAGAGTTGGCGGCTGTCTGGGCATCGATTCAGTGCTTTAGATTAGCGTGTGTCGCTGGCGGCACTCGCTCAAAACGGGCCGCTCTCTCGAGGAAATAGTGGTGGTCGTAGTGAGAGCGGCTTTCGCTGGCGCTGCTGCGATGCGCCAGCTAACAAGCTTGTAATGATGGATTCAGACACCAAAAACTAGTTCAATATTTATCTTGGCCAACTTTGTTGACAGCAATTTTATAGCTTCCTTTAACGGTCTCGCTGAAGACGGCTGGCTAACCGGCTTTGAAGGCCCGAAGCCCCACGTAATGGTATTGTGATGATAATGTACTGTTATTGCTCAACAATTGGCAAACGTTCGCCAGTGTTGGCCAACGAATGAGCGTGAGCGAAATATTTTCAAATTGCCAAACGGTTAAATGACAAACCTGAGCCATCTTCACACTGCTTCCCGATAGAAACTTCCTCTCCTCCTTCTTAGACACACAAACCTAACAATTGGAAGCAAAGAGTCAAGTGGATTCGCCGATGAACGACAAGCTGTCTGTTCAATGTTGGCAATACTTTTCTTTGAAGCAGCTACATTTGAAAGGGGCTCCAGGCACGTGCATTTGAGTCAGGCCGGATGCTCGATGGCGTAGAGTTTGACAGCTTAAGGTGAGGAATCAATAATAAACAAGAGCTTGTCCGATCTCGTCCGTTACGGCCCTTGATCCTCTATGCTGTTTGGCGCGACACTCCCAAAACAATGTCCATTCAAGCGATGCTCGCAAAACTTTTCACCCAGACAGGAAGTTGGAGGCACAAGGAAATCCGCCAAGTCTTGGCGACCAGGCTTCAACTGAATCAACTGAGCTTGAACTAACGTCAATTTGCAATGCGCCAACGAGCAAATTAATGTCCCGTTAGAAACTTTCGCTCACCATTGGATTTGTTGAGATGGAAGAGTTGCCGGTCAAAGGTTGCGCCATCTGCCGACGAAACAGTAGATTATTTTAGAAGCTAGATATAGCATCTTCAATTAAGATACACCTGTTAGAGCCTCCATTAACTCTCCAAAGCTAGCTAGATTACACTATCCTGGAGGGCATATTGGTTGAAGCTTATCAAGCCATCAGCTTGATCAACCAAACACATTCTACGGTTAATCCTGAGGCATCTGTTCTAGATATGACGAAAGCCTGGCTCGGATTCAAATGTGAGATGAGTTGGATTGTTTGTTGTGATTACAGGAATCAAGAGATATGGCAACTCTAGCAACTGTTGTACAATGAAAAATTTGATTGTGTTGAAGAGGGATTGGAAGCACCAGCTAGAGAAAGAAGGGGAAAGAAGTGCATCAAGTGATCAAATGTATAGGAGCGAGTTGCTCATAAAACATCAATGCAAATAATCGGTGGGCCAGTGGCCATAAGATTGAGAAGACACAGCTAACACATCAAGCAGCGCTATAGGCCTTAGATGTTGTCCAGGCTCGATTCAAGCGATCTAACCATAGTTGCGCTTAATGATGCCTGTTTTAAGACGCGCTGTCAGTTGTATTCTCAGTCAGTTTTAGCAACTGAGAACTTAGGCTGGAGAAGCTAAGACATTAAAGATATATTTCCACCTGATAGTTGTTTGGGTTCTTCAAAATCTTACTTTTCAGCGCCACTGATGAAACAAATGAGTCCGATCAGGATAGCAATCGACCCAACTACAAGAGAAGCGAGGGAAACTTTCTTTCCTAAGTCATCCAATAAAGCCACTTCGAAATCTACCGCGAAACCATTGCAGATTGATCTGCTGTTCACTTGATGTTATCAATCTTGGTGTTATTCAGCAACACCAAGATTGATATAGCCATTATCAGCCAGAGCTGTAATTCTAGCGATAGAGTGGCGTCCTCTGTTGTATAGTCAGGAGTTGTTTAGAGCAATTTTTGACCTCAGATTGATACTCTCTTGACACTTAACACCTCTCTCAAAAAACGTATATTAGCATGTGTGTGAGTGTAGTAACAAGATATTCTTAATAAACAACATTATTCTGCCTACCAATAATCGTTCATTCATCTCATCTTCACAATATTTTAGGGGGCCTGAGTTTAATCTAATGAGCTATAGTAAGCGTTTAAACTATGACAGCTATCTAGTCTATGATAAGGCGAATATAAAGTTCAGATAGCAAGGATTGATTGTTGTTCAAAATGATAGTACAAACACGCTCGTTTGTTCAACAAATCTAGCTCACTTGTTTTAAGCGGATCCTTATCCGACAAGCTTGTCTCTTGAGCAGAGACAGCTTTGGTTTGGTTGAACCAAACCAAAGCCTCTCGATTGACCTTTGGAACTCTGTAGCTAGCTGATGTTTTGCAACAGGCTCGCCCTTGGACTTCAGTTCATCAAGATGATCACCAATCATGTACAAAAACACTCCATCTGCCACCACCTTAACTGGTATCTCGAACATTGGATTCCTAATAGACTGCGGATTATTGTTGACCTGCTCGATGGCCTGTCGCAGATTGTCGACGTTCGCCATATCGTTGCCGCTCAACAGGCCCAACTTGAATGTCAAATCGAAGACAAAGTGCTGTTTGCACCGATCAAACTGTTCTCTTTGGTAGTGAAACAAGTAGGCCGACATGTTAGCATGCTTGCTGGACAAACTTTTTACGATGGCGCTCAGTCTTTGCAGATAGTTCACATTGCAGTTACTAGTTTTAATATTACTAATGGCGATTAAAGCTCTAACCCTTTTCCATTCATAGAGAGTATCTTGATTGTCTAGCTTAAACAGCAGTCCGTCCAATTCCCATAGAAGTTTGCGTAACTCATTTGGACTCAAAAATGTAGCTTGCTTGTTATCGGAGAACACATGATTGCGGAGATCTTGTAGCCGACTATAGCCCAAATACAAAACTTAACAATGGCAGGCCGAAGAGGAGATAGAGAATATAGCAGATCAGCGGCATCACATTGTAATATCGAGCTACGATTGCTTATTTTGTTGAAATTTTCCAAGTTTGGAAAGAGCTAATTATCATTGTTACATATCGGCATCACTTGAACAGAGTTTAGTTCTATTTTAAATTAAAGACAAGCTTTTCTTTAATATGCTCAATCCCGATGCAGTTGGTTGGCCGTCGAAATGCAAGTGGACACTGAAGGACCACAATAATCAATCTTCTTCAACCTCAACCCCGACAAACAATGACTATCCGCACCACCATATCGAAAACGAATTCAAGCTCAATAGAACAACTAAAATTCACAACTCAATACTCGATTGTGTTGGCCAAACACCACTTGTTAGATTGAATAATTTGGCCAAGAGCTATGGTATTAAATGTGACTTGTTGGCTGAATGTGAATATCTTAGTCCTGAATGGTAGCGTCAAGGATCGCTTAGCGCTCAGGATGATTGACGACGCTGAACGTGAAGGCCGCTTGGTTCCTCATTCTGGCTACACTATCATTGAACCGACATCAGGTAATACGGGTATCGGTATGGCCATGGTGGCAGCGGTCCGCGGCTACAGATGTATCACTGTGATGCCAAAGAAGATGAGCAGCGAAAAGGAGAATGTTTTGCGCGCATTGGGCGCCGAGATTGTTCGAACTCGCACTGAGGCTGTTTACAATTAACCCGATTCTCACATCTCTAAAGCGATTCAAATCTGTAAAGAAACTCCAAAGTCCATCATACTTAATCAATATAGATCGAGCGGGAGATTTAATGGCACACTATGATAATACTGCTGAGGAGATTCTAGTAGCTTGTGAAGACAAACTAGATGCTGTTGTTGCGGGAGCTGGCACTGGTGGCACCATCAGCGGTATTGCAAGGAAGATTAAGGAACGATTGCCCAAATGTCAGCTGGTTGGAGTGGACCCTGTCGGTTCTATCTTGGCATTACCGGAGGAGCTCAACAAAACTAAGCAAGGAGGCACATTCTATGAAGTAGAGGGCATTGGGTATGACTTCATACCCAATGGTGAGAATCCAACATTTCGTCAACATAACGAATATTCTTCCACAAATTAACGGCCACAAATGAAGGGGCTCATGTTATTGATGGACACCTTCTTCACAAAGTTTCATTACTCCGTTCAATCTGCTCATCACTACCTGTTGGCTTGTTAGTAGCGCTTAATGGGACAGTATACAAACAAACAAACACCGCAAAATCATAACGAAAAACCTAATTGTTCTTTTTTTGTTCATTATCATTACAATAACAATTTGTTCGTTGTTTTTGTTCGCGGAAGAAAGGAATTGTGACACAGATCTGAAAGCAAAGTTTTGCTTTCTATTGTCGACCTTCCTTCAGGAGCTTATATAAACTGCCATAAGCATAAAAACTTCATCACCAAAACTCGAGCAGATCTGATCACGAAACTTGACTTGCTACTGTTGAATAAAACTTTTGTATCATATGAATTTTGAGCCTGAGAGCCCACATTTCTTGTTGGATAAACTTGTAATATTTATAATTTTTATTCTAACTAGATAGTTATTATAGCCAAACAATTGGTTGCCGTAAACATAGCCTCATACATAGGTCGATCTAAAATGGATATCTAGAATTGAGAGCGTGTTTAGATCCCCTTAGAATTGGCGCGAAGATTATCAGAGATGATGATGAGATCTGCTTGCGTTGAGTAAACAATATGGCTGCTAATGGTCTACTTATCTCTTGGTTAGATGCGCTCCATTTAACCAAACAGGGAGCTCAGCATGTTGAGCGAGCTAGCATAGAAAGATGGTCGATGATCTGCAGTATCCTTTTGATCGCTAGCTTTTCGCTTTACATTTGCGCCCATTTGAAGCGCTTCTTGAGCAGCGGAATCAAGCGCCGATACAAGCAATTCATCTAGTTGCTTTGTTTCATCTAAATCCAACGGATTCGCGGCAACTCTAAACGGCGTCGATTGGCCCCAATATTGGCTCACCGTTTGCAAGATACTCTTGTGGGCTCCATAATGGCGAATTTTGTAGACACCTGAGGCACAATTGTCGGGTATGTCCCAAACAATGATGGCGCGACTTTCGCCCATGATCGTGTTCGTTCGCTCCCAAATGAACTTGGTCTCCCAGGAGGCGTCAGTGGCGACTGGCAGCCAGGTTCCGTTGCCAGCATACCTGTCTACGTAGAGAAAGCTATCCTCTTGTCTGAGGTCGTTGCGCGGATTTTCCAGCCACAAAAGAGACTGTAACTGTCTCTCGGCAGCTATAGATCCGACTTGAATTTGCGTCATTTATAACACCACCGAATGGGCGACCATGTTGGCCGCCATCAAATATCACGCCCACCTTCATTGTGAACAAACTCTTGGTCAAATCGGGCGGTTGAAGTTTGCTTGGATGGAGCGAGCTTTCACCAACCAACTCGGCGGCCAGCTTACTGAACTGGTTGATATATGCTTGCAACGTGTGCGGCCCGTACAGCGTCGAGGCGCCTTCATAACGCTGCATCTCAAATTCCTCGATGGTGGTTATGTAGGATGTGTAAACATTTGACAAACCCGATAGGACAACCTTGATTTCATTGGCCAACGAGTAGGCTCGTTTTGGTCGCCTCAGAACCTGTTGGCGACTATTTGCTAGCCTTGTGGCGCTAGGAGCGGTAAATAGATCATCGTCGTTGGCATATGGTTTGCCATTGCCGTTGCCAATACCTCTACCAATACCGGCCTCATCCTCCTCCTCATCTTCGGCGGTCGCCTCGGGATCTGTCGGCTCATCGTCAAAGAACGCCGGTCCACCTGTGGTTGAAGTGCCGCGCGTTGCGCCCTCGTGAAGGATTTTGTAGACGGCGTTGCGGACTCGTCTGCCAGCCATTGTGGTGAACTCGCCCGGTAGACCCACGATCGCCAGTTGGCCGATCATGAGAATTTGCGTGGGAACCACTTTTGGGTGCCACATGTAGGGAAAGTCCATCTCGCCGGTAGACAACAGAATGGGTTTCGGGTGGTGGCACCTGCTTTGCTCCTCGGAAGGTCTACGCAGAAAGTCGCGCACCATATTCCAGTAGCGGCCCGAAACGGTGTCGCCTTGTTGAAAGTCGAACGCACCTGGCCCATCTGTGGTGCCAGCGGCGAAACTGTAACCTAGCGCCGCTGGACAGGTTAGGTAGCATTGATTGGAATGATTGGACTTGCGACCTTTGACAGATGATGTTTATCTGTTCGCGCATTACTGCTCAACAGTCTGCCTCCGCTTGTTCTTTGATTGGCTGCAGCTGCGGCGTTAATTTGTGCCAGATTACTTGCAGACTGGTATAAAGGCACCAATTGATTGGTCATATCTATGTGCTCATGCACAAATCGCACCGGACCTCTGATCGGCTGCAGTGAGCTCTGGTCAACGAAGAGCTGTCGCGCCTTGTAGTACTGTTTGTAGGCAATTATCTTGGTGCTCTCAAATATGTCCTTGCCTGGGCCTGAAGCGACGCATTTTTCGTTCTATTAAGTTGGGTAATTTGATGGACATGTATACATAATCAATAAACTTATGAGCTTTCAGCAACAGAAACAGCAACAACAACAAAACCGCTATACACAACTGACAGACTACTTACACGAGGCGGATTGCCGCAGGTACTGGTGGCAAGGTCGCAAGGTAAACCGCTGTCCACACAACGAGGTCCCATTGTGTTGGGCGACACATCACCCTCGTTTGCTTGAGCGAAAATGGCCACAAACTTGCCTTTGCCTGGCAGAGTGCCGGGCGGATTGAAATCTTGTTCGAACAATATGGCCGCGTAGCCTTTGTTGTCGCTGCTAATGAGATGATTGGAACTATTCATGCTAGTTCCATGAACACTAAACCAATTCAAAACAGCCAAAGGCTGGTCTTGTCTGTCCACCATTTTGAGTAGGTGCATAGTTTTGTCGGTGTCGTAGAGGTAGCTGGCGCGCTCGTCGCTCGGATTGTTCTGGTAGGCGGTTGGGCTTCTATTGATGCTTGCCTCCAACAAGTCGTCTTCGCCATAATAGATTCTGCCGGGAGTCAGGTTGTCGTTGGCCCGTTTGATGCTACGCAGAATACCATCAACCAAAGCCTCCAAGGTTTGGCCGATATAACCGGCCGATGGAATGTTGTAGAGCATGTACTGAAAGAAGCCGCCCGGACAAGAGTGCGAATGAGTGGCTGTGTGTGTAATTTAGTAGTTGTTGAGCCGGTTTAACAACAACAACAACAATAGCAACAGCCACAGTTATGTAAGTATTAGTGAGCGTGCGTGTGTGTCAGTTTAAAGAGATTGAAATAGTTGTTGGGCATTAGAATGGGAAAATTTGTTTAAATAGATCCACTTTTACTCTTATTTTGTAACCTTGATTATTTGAGCTAACTTTGAGCTCAAAATTATTAGAACAAAATAAAGAACTGGCTAGCCACTATACAAACTAGTGTTTAAATTGAAAGCCAGCCCAAAGAGATATTAATAGTAAACTCATTCCATCTGACTTCTCTTTACTTTACCTGAAATCATAACATTGCTTTCATTGTACATCTGCTGTCCATAAGTTTGTTCCAATCTTTTTAGCAATTGAACGCGCAACAATTGCGATACCATTCCATTGTCGATGCTTGTATATAATACTCGCCTACCTTGACTGTCCTCGATTACAATTGAACGACTAAATTGGCGTAAGTGTATTCCGCCTGCATCTTGATTTGGTTTGGCATAGCCCATCTGAGTAGGGCATTCATTAGCGGGGTTCGCAAGAGCAAAGGGTTAAAGTTAATTTTAAGCTGCAATTTAATATCGCGTAACTCTTGCCAACTTGGATACTGAACACGAATAAGCTCCTCGAAGCTACTAGAAGTAGAAGGAGAGGAAGAAGAGGGAGCCGAAGAGGAGGAAGATGAAGAGGACAAAGAAGAGGAGGAGGAGGCTGATAATAAAGGAGGTAAGCTATCTGCCAACTGTCTGATTGCACTCACAAGATTTATGTCGGCTGCTGGGCCAGTTATATCGGCAATGCCAACACCGATCAGGTATTCGTCGTCATTAACTTGTTGCTGTCGTCTGGGTGGCTCGAGTTGAGGCTTGTTGATAATGGGCTTGTGATCATTTAGATGCTGCTGCTGTTGCTGCTGCTGCTGTCCAATCTGGTTGCTGCTCGCTGCAGGTGTCTGTGCAGGTGAGGGCGATGTCGAGGATAAATTGGGCAGCAATGGCAGTGAAGTAGTGCTCTCACCTCGGTTTAGTGCCTTGTTGGGCTCAAACAAAAGAGCTAGGGCGACAAAACTGTGAATTAGTAAAGTTGCTGATGGCGCCCATCTTGAGCTTGGATAGACTGTCAACATGCCTCTTCTTTTTTGATTCGATCAGCATAGACAGATAAGACGCTTTTGTGTAGCGTGTATCTTGTTATAATTTCTCGGCTCTTGATGTTGTTGGCTATCTGTCTCTATCCTAATTTAAGGTTCAGGTAACAATCGCGCTGGTAACTAGAATCACAATAATGAGCGAATAGTAGACTTTTCGTATTCCAGCAGCGGCTGTGAAAATTGGCAGTCAAACAATACACACAACCAACTAAACAAATAATCAGCATTAGTAATCGCTTGTTTTAATTTCAGGCATTTATTAATAGTCGTTGTCCAAACAGCGTTCACAGTACAACCATTGAGAGATAGGCAAACAACAGCAAAGCAGTAATAACAAGTTTTAATATCGATCTGATCGACTACTATTACAACAAGAACAACATCAACAAGTGTGACGGTTGTCTAAATGGCACAATCTACACCAACATCTCCAAGATGTAACATCTCCAAGCCAGTGGCAGCACCATCTCTCGTCTTTGGCGTCAGCGCTGGCGAGCTCGATTATGCAGCTTTCATGCAACGTTTATGCAACTTACAGCAGCAGCAGCAGCCTTCGGAGCTTTGCTATGAGGGCTTGAAAGCGCCCTGAGAGATAAGCATTAGTGGGGATGATCTTTCGCTCACTTGACTGCTGAAGCTGCTAATTGTCAAACCTCTCCATTGGATAATTTAATGCTACTTTGCTCCTTCGTGTTTCATTCCAAGTTGCTGCTTTGCACGCGCTTCCTCCATTGGCAGCCAAGATAGCATGAAGCCAACCCGACAAGGCGCCAACCGTTTATTGCATGGCCTTACAAAGGCCGTCCGGCCAGGTGTGACTGCTGAAAGCTGCCTACAGGTTGCTGTCGCTTTATGGCCGCACGCCGCTTCAGCATCATGCATCAACTTTGTCAAACAGTTAGTTGAAGACCAACTTATCCAGTTGATTCAATTTGACAACATTTGTAGCATCCTTCTTTGATAATTTTGCTTACTTGCTCATCTAAGCAAAGTTGTCATTTACACTGGCAGCAGTGTAATTACATTTGTCGCCGGCGGTGTTGACCGTTGCATGTGTTAGGTTGTTGATGTTTGACACTCGTTTGGTTGCATGGTCGCCTGTCTGTCGGCTGCAGAATTTTTGCGTTCTAGTCGGTCGACTAAACCACTGCCGCCAATTGCATTTCCAGCCGCCGATGTTGCAGCCTTCTTGTCCACAAAGTAGGTCACCATTCCACCTTTTCCCTTAACATTGATGGTTCCGCGACGAACAATCGAATAGGCTGGCCAGATACGCTTTGGGTTAGTTGCTAGATTCAACAAGTGAGAAATGGATCACGCACAGATGGTTAGAGGCAGCGCACTTACTTTCGGAGCACAAACTTTCTTGCAATAGCTTGGCCGTCTTCTCCTCCACTTGAATGCGACCCACCTGGCCCATACTCTCCATCCGGCTTGCAATCTAGATGATCGTGCATCGACGCACGATCAACATCGCTAGTGTTAGTGCTACTGAACTACAATCTCATTATGAATTTGGTGGCAGCATCTGCTTTGGGACCTGATACTTACATTGACGCAATCGCCCCAAATATCGTAAAAGGGTCGTTGGGCTCCTATCACGCCCGCAATAACTGGGCCCGCATTGACGCCAACTCGCAATTTGAACACTTGAAAACTTTGCTTGTTTATTCCATTTAGAGCTGTCATTAAATTGGTGGCAAATTGTACCATACAAATGAGATTCAACTTTTGCCTGCCTATGACAAGTCGCTTGTCATCGGCGCTCAGGTCGGTGCCAAGCGAAACGCTGCCCACAATTTGGCCAGCTGCATTGCTGGCGCGTCGGCCAATCCAGCCGCTGATGAGCCACTTGTTTGCGTGATCAAGTTTCGATTTTTATTAATCGATTGCTGGCTAGTTGCGGCGGCGAGCGGCGCGTTCATTTGCGAGGCGTTGCTGGTTCGGGAGCTACCAAAATAAGACGGCCTCAAGCCGGCCGCAGCCATGTAAGTACTATGCAATCAGCAGCCGGCCATTGCGTGCCAATAGCGAGCAACGTGTTAGTGTCTACTTGGATCTTGCTTGCATTGATAAGTTGGCGATTAATTTGGCGGCAACTTTTTAGCCTCAACTTACCTGCCAATTGTTTTGATTTTTTCAATGCGGCTGAATTTGTTCTTGAGAAGCAATTTATCGAAATCACAAATAATCTCGTTCAGCAACGCGATACAACCAAACCTTGCTTGCTGATATCTGATTCATCGTAAAACTCATAAAAGTGAGGAATGGAAGCAAACATAACAGCCACACTGTCATGTTGTTCATGATATAGCTCGTCATTGTTTAGATTACGCATATTGCTGAAACCTGACCCACAAATAATCGGGGGAAGAGGGATTTTTTAGTTTAGATAGTTAGTTAGATGGATATGATCAATGAATAAATTGATTGAGCGCGCAAGACAATCAACAAAACTACTACCACACTAGCTACTACACAATACTCACTCATTCGCATATAAGGCTGCAGATTGGGCAACTGGTTCTTGCTTGTTTGTTGGCCATTTGGATTCGTCAGATAATGTTGAACAACATGAGATGGGAGGATATTCTCGAGCAACACCTTGTTAATGCCGCTTATATACTCAAGCTCCTCGTGGTCCACATTCAATCGCATACGCCACAAAAAGTTACTCCTGCTCGTGTACTCAAGTTGACGCGCGAAAGCCAAACTCCAAAGCGCCATAACAAATAGAAGAGCATTGCTTGTCCAGTTGGGCACTTGTTGATTGTTTCTTTTGCTACTGTCATTGTCTACTATCGACGATCTTGCGTTCTCGTTTCCAAGTTGGTCGTTGTTCACACCTGTCAGATTGCAACCTGCAGCTAGCCGAGCTGCGAATGGTAATATTTGCAGACAAACAATGCTAGCGATTATGATTGACTTTGTCTTAAAGCTGAGAAGATTTGCACTTGAATCCAACGATATAAGCAATATTATCACAGTTAGTTGGTATTGTTCGCTTGATAAACGATTTTCAATGAACGAATATCTATCACCTCTCTGGGAGTTCTGGTAATTGTCGCGATCAGGTTCACTCAAACGACCGCACGACTGATCTAGACGCTGGCCAATAATAATCAGGTGAGCCTGATATGTAATCACAGTGAAGAACATCAATATAGTGATGCCCGTTTTAAGCTTTAAACGGCGCACACTTTCAATCGATTGCAAGCGGTTAGTTAAACGCTCGAAAGCCTTCAGCATACTCCAATAAATATCGATTATCGACTTGCCTAAATTAGACAACGATTTTCCCTTCCCACATCTACCTTTATCATTTATCACCTGATGTGTGTTATTTTGCGGCCTATAATTAAATTTTGGTTTACTACTAGTGATCCGATTGTCGATAGGATAATTTGCTGCAATTTTGTGTCGTTGAGCGACACAAAAGTTGGGGCCTTGAAACTAGCAATCATTAAGACAGTTGAAATAAGCGCAATCAAAAGTAAGAACTTGACCTGAGCGTTGTAATCAAGATGAGCCGACTTCTCGTCCGATCTGGTAACTAATAGTTGCCAGTTTAAAAGCGGAATTAGAACTGCAAGCAGTAGAATGATTGTGGTCAGTTCGCGCAACCATCTGTTGATTGGCCTGTTTGCGTATAGTTTGTTCATGGCAGGATCGCGATAATTGAGCATGAAAGGTGTCATATCGTGGTGGTTGAAAATTAAACCATAGAAAGCAAGCGCGCTACTTGAACTGGCGCTCTCACCGGCAAGCAAAGTTTGCCTTATTGTACCAATGGTGGCCGCTCTAATATTGTCCTCGTCCATGTTGCAGTCATGGATGGCGGCAGAGGCGCCTCCTCCTCCTCCTCGCGCCAGCAGAGCCTCCTTATCGATACTATCAACGTCGAGAGGTCCCTGAACAACAGATTGCTTTTTGCGCTTCGCAACCATCTGCTGCTGATCCTTCTTATGGCTCGGCCTCCTGATCGATGTCGGCAAATGATCAGCCCTGAGCGTGTTCTCCTGCCGCTTGATTCGATCGCTGATGAGATAGGTGCGAATCTCTTTGTCGGCCAGAAAGGAGTCCCGCGCGTTTTCTGGCGCTATCTCATATGTAAATGCACCATTCAGTTGCAACACTGTGGCCTCGGTCACCTGAACCCGGCCAGGCACACCGGACGACTCGCAATGCATGGCAATGGATACATCGTTGCTCCAAACATCGAACTGCCACTTCTTGAGCCCGATGACGCCCGAATGGATGTGGCCCGAGTGAACGCCGATGCGCATGTTGAGCTCGAAGGCCGGCATTGGAGTGTTGTTGCCGGCTGACTTGCAGCCGGTGCTGTGCAATGCTGACCGATTGTCTCCTGATTGGCCAACTGTTGCCGAGCTCGGTGATTGACTCTCGTCAGCTGAGCGGCAAGAGCTAGCAGCCATCTGAGTAGAATTGAGATTGCTTATTCCGGGCGCTTCGGAAGCGCTGATTGAGTGCGACAAGGCCTGCTGCAACATCGAGCGGCCCCCGTTTGAGGCGCGCTCAAACATTCAAGCACCTGATGTAATGTATCATATCCAGGCCCATGTTGACACAGTTGATTGCGTGATTTTCGTTGCGGCTAGCGCGGCTCTTGGAACCCATCACAGCGAATTCGGGTATTCGCTGACGCCATAATAACAATCGCCGAGGATTTTAATGCGCATTATTTTGTGCTTTTCGGCCAGATGATCGAAGTGGCTGAATAGATCGTTGAGCACCCCTGACCAACTGCGAGGAGCTCAGCTGAGTGCAAAGCCGAGTGAAGCCCACAATGTCGCCGTATAGAAGGCTAACGTTGTTGTAGGTGCGAATATAAAGTTCATTGAAACCTCTACGCGCTGTTGAGGTGCTACCAATGCTTATTTGTGCTGGAAAATTGCTAACTGGCTGATGAAAGCCCATTAGGTGGCTATTGTTGCCACCAGCACCAGCACCTGGAAACTGGTTTCTAGATGACGACGGCAGTGGATGAGTGTTGGTCCGATTGGCGCTTTGTGCGCCTAAAGTTCCGCTTATAAAAGTGGCGCCGGAAACTAGACTCGTGGTGAATCGTGTTGATAGAATGAAAGAGTTGCGAAAACTGGTTGCCGAGGCTACAGAAGTCGAGCGCAATCCGCTCGGCCGCTGCTCCATCGTGGAGGTTCGAGTTTGAGTTCAAGTTTGAGCTGGCTGCCTGCTGCTGCTGCTGGCTCGCGAGCGGATCCTGATTAGCCGGCTTGGGCTCAGTTGAAGCCACGGCGCTTGACGCTTGCTGGACTGGCGTCGGCCAGCTTGAAGCCTGCAAGCACGTGCCCATCGCATTAACGTGCTCCTGTGTGTCCATGTCCTTCGAGTGCATAGTTGTGGCGGTGGTCTTTTTGAGCATGTTCCGTTTCACCTGCTCGGCCACGTAAGCCGGCAGGACGCTCAGCAGAAGGGTCTCCTGCTGCTGGCGTTGGTGTTCGAGGCTCACCTTTGCCTCGATGAGCTGGCTGGCGTCTGAAAAGGTGCTCCGATCGATGGCGTGAGCGTACTGGCGCCGCTTGAGCATGCCAAAGAAAAGGAACAACGGCAAGCAGCCGAGCACCACCAGAGATAGGTCGAGGTTTGCTGCTAGGCGGCCTTGTGAGTCACTAAAACTGTTATCGGACGCCGAGTAGTTCATTGAAGGGTTTGATTGGGAGTGGCAGTCGTCTTGATTGAGGGCGCATTCGTTTGGTTTACAATGTAATTATTGGCAGTGACAACAATGAGCTGTTGTTGTTGTTGTTGCTCTTCTTGCTGCTTCAGAAGCCATAGGAAACGTAACGGGCCTAAAATGATTGCTGGCAGGATTGCGAGCGCTCCGAAGAGCCGAACAAATATTGAGCCACCTTCTAGTAGGAGCGGTTGCAGGTAAATCAAGGCCAGTATCGTTGTGCTTGATGCCACTGGCTGGCCGCCAAACCAATCGGCGCTAGCATTAGCTGCTGCTCCAATGGACAGCTTGGTTCGATCGCATCGGCCCTCCGCTGGCTGGTTGGAAGCCGAGTCGTCATCAACATCGCTGGCTTGGCGGTTTGCGAGCGAGATAACAATGCCCGAGTCGCTAAGATTGAGCAGTATGATTGGCAAGCAGAGCAGCAGGATGATAACAATGAGGCCGCTCGACTGGATCAAGACGGCCAGTTTTCGCCTCAAGGCTTGCTTGAGCGCTGTTCGGGCGCCATCTAGCGGGTGGCGCGCGTTGATTAAATCCGAACGAGTTTCCGGCGGATGCTTGTCGAACATGAGCGCTCTAATGGCTGCAATGAGAGCTAATAGGCAAACTAAAACAGGTAATGCTATTTCGAGGAGCCCATGAAATTTTGTTGCTGATGATGGCGCTTCGCTACTTGAATTGTTGTTGATGGATAACAATTTGATGGAATTTGAATTTACCTGCTGATAATAATTATCACCGCATGCGACGACGCTTGGCTGGTTGGTTACGATCTTCATATGCGAACTAGCGCTAATAGCAGCTGAATCGGCCACTGCTGGACGCAGCTGGCCCCAGCTTGCCATCAAGTGAGCGTTGTAAAATATAAAAACAATATTCATCACAGAATAGATAAATGTTCCAAGATAAATGTATTGCAATTTGTTATACCTAATCAAAGCGATAAAGTTTCTCCTAACGTCATCCACTTTGGCCGTTGCAAGAGCCCTCTGGTGGATGGCTATGGCTGCGGCGCTTGCTCCGATCGCCGCCATAGGATCAGCCTGGTTGCTGGAGCCATCATCATCACTAGCGGCGGCGGCGGCGGCAGCTGAACAAAGCAGCTCGCTGGTCTGGGCTGGAGATATAGCGCCGCTCACCGTGTCGCTTAATTGAATCGATATAAGTGGCGGCTTGCTGCTTGAATCCGTTGCTGAGCCTACTATTCCGTCCTGCCCGCGCAACCCGCCGCAACCAGCCTCCTCAGCATCCTCGGCATCCCCAAAAGCCTCTACCACTTGTACGGTGGACATCTCTCCCAGAAAGCAGCCTCTTCCAGCATGGCCAAACTTGGGCCAGCGCCAAGTGTGCTTTTGTTCGCCCAGGCGAACTTGTGTCAAAATGGCCGTCGACTTTGTTTTGGTCTTTGGTTTACCCTTCGCGCGTTCCTCCTCCATCCTCGAGATCCTACTCCTACTTCTACTCCTACTCCTACTCCTAAGCCCACTCAAGTCAAAACAAAGCCGTCGTCCACTGTCGAAAGTCTCCTATTACTTCCTGCTGCTCGTATGCTGCTGCTGCTGCAATATTGTCCCAACTGGCCAGCTGCAGAATGGATTCCCCCGAGCTCTCAAGTGGCTCTATTTCGGGCACCTCTTCCGGTTGCGCGGAGAGATCAAAATCTGGCGCATTATATCTTTGCTGCAAACGAGAGCTCGTGACCGATTGCAGCAAAACTGATTTCACCGCCACCTGACAGCTCTCAAGACAAGACAAGTGTTTGGTATTTGAGCGCAATATATTTATTATTTTCTTAAGCCTCCTCAACGAAGTCAATTCAGATTCTTCGAAAATTTTGATTAGTGATGAAAAACTCGAGCTGTCTCTGTTTCCCTCCGACTGGAGTTTTATTTGGTAAAAGTTGTCCACTTTACCTGGTGGAAGATGTGTTGTGTGATGAAAAGGAAAGCCATTTGGAGTGTTAGAATTTTTAGCCAGTTTAGAGAGTGCAAAAGTGAAAGGTACAAAAGATGTAGAAACATCTCACTCGTTTTTGTTTCTGGCTGCAACTTAATGCAATTTTATTTGTCACCAAAAGAGAGTCTCTCTACCTACAACGAGCGCTATCAAGGTGGCCACTCATAAAGGGCCCTCACGAAGACACTTTGAAGGACACTCTGTTGGTACGGCCGACTGATCAGCCGCCAACTCGCAGTTGGTCTGGATTTGTATGGCGGTATTTAGTGAGAGTAATCGAGTTGCAAATTCAATATGGCCGAGATTGCACCGCTGAACGTAAGCTTGAATAATTCATGAAACCTTTCCGTGTACAACCAGTGATTCCAATACAACCACTGGCGAGACCTCAAGATTGCCCACCAAATCGCTAGACATGCTTGAATGCTGTACCGTTCAAGCACAGTATCAGTGCTTAATCTGGCGTACCAGCAACAACAAGAGCAACAGCAACAACAACAACAAATAAGGGATCTGTGAAGAGCCATTTGTTTGCCCTTATCGATGCACGAAATCGCTCTGACTCGGTGTCCAGCGGTTGAGGATTTCAAGCGAGTGTGCGCTGCTGTTATTTGGGCGCAGCAGCAAGCAAATGACTCAAGCAAGCCCTCAACAAGGTGCGGACAATTTAAGCGGATTGCGCAAATCCGCTCGGCCTCCAACTGAATGGCTTGATTCCATTCAAGCGGCGCACAATTTCGCTTCGCCGGCTTTGGACGAAGCCGATGGGCACTAATGCCGGCCAATTAATGTGCGCCCGACGGAGATAGCACACAATCAATCTAAGCTCACAGCTGAATTCAATACAAAGCGGCTTAATTCATAGGGACACCTATGAACACAAGTCGCTGAAGGCAACTTGTCTCAGGGCTGCTAAGCTCATTGAGCTCGCTTTAATGATCTTAAGTGATTTGAGTTGGCCCGATTTGATGGGCACCTGTGTCGCCTGGGCCTAACTCGCGCTCAATTAGATTGTGAGCAAACAATGGCGGCCTAGATCTAGTCGCTGGGTAGTTTCCGGCATCCAGCCGCGCGGCGCTTGAGCCGTCTCATAGTGAGGATTTGTATGGTTTATGAACTCTTTGCAGGCATACTATATATCATCATTCGCTTAGCTTGTCGGTTGGTTGTAGGCAATGAAAAACGCCAATATTATGTGGGAACTGGATGGGTGAGCTACTCGAGATGGACTTATTTGAGTTGACTCGGCACGAAAAAATCGGAGAGCACGAGCTTGTTAGCGCTAATCAATCAACTCAACTACATAACAATTGCAATTGATACTATTCTCATGATACAACTTCTCCAAATCTCGATCGCGAATCCTCGCAAACTCAGTTACCTAGAGACTATTATCAGGCGGATTATCTGTTAGCGCAGCAACTAGAACCCGCGCTAGATCGAGCAGCTCTTGATAGTTCTCGGCTCGCAATGATCTGTCATCATTGCGTGCCTGACAAATCGGCGCGCCTTCCGATCAGTCCAATCAGTGTGCCTGGGAGGCCAATTAGATTAACCCTGATCTATCAGAGTTATCAGAAACTATGGCAACAACTTGCTGGATTGGCTGGTTTTATCGCCGAGATAGATTGCCTTGTGTCTATCGAAGCGGGCATTTCAACTGAGTTCGCTCGAACGCTGATTAGTTTAAAATGCACGCTCATAGAATGATGACCTGATATCGGTGTCCGCGCCCATCAAATGCGTTCGTTTTGATTGCATAAAGCCCAGATTTTCTCCAAGGTGAGCCAGCCAAAGCGCCAACTGTCCATCGCTGAGAGTTGCCGTAATTGAGTCGTTCAAGTTCAATCGTCGGCTCAGTTCCCCAAAGCGACCAATTTAGCCGATGAATGGCGAGAGGACTATCGCTTTCGGGCTGTAGCCTCTGTCGCGTTTGCAAAGATATGGCAGATATCAGCACTGTGCAAAACCAAAATGAAGAACCTCGGCAACGGTTGGCTTTTATGTGAACGTGGTTCAAGATTTGGCGCAAATTTAATTTCATCCGCTCCAATGAGACCACGTTTGCGTTCGGCCGGCTGCTGGTTGTGTCGTTTCTCGCTGCTCCGTTGGCTCGTTGGCTCGTTGGCTTGCTAGCTTGCTGGCTTGCTGGCTCATTGACGACGACGACGACGAAAGCGGCGACAACAACAACAATGGCTCACCTGGCCAATATGGCTTTGAACGAACGAGCGAGTTGGCCGGATAAGTCGAGAGCAAACACGCCTCGAGCTGGCCGCGAAAAGCGACGCACAACTGTCGGAAAGCCGCTGAGAATGTGTGCAATATTCTCAGGCGCTTCAGAAGTTGCATTGCACCTGGCCATCAAGTGTAAGTCGGGCGAAATTACTCGCAGCCGCTGTAACTGACTCATTGAGAGCTTTGCCAAAAGTTTACAACAAGCAAAGAGCGAACAGAGAGCCCTGTCAAGATGGCCATTCAACGCGTCCGGCGGCGCGAACAATTTGCTTCGCGCCGCTAGCTGGCGAGCGAGAATCAATTTCTCCGACGGACGCTTGATCTCAATACTATTATTCGTTTCTCGTGCGCGTTATGTGCGAGCAGGCGCGTTTGTAAGCGCGCCAGGATCTCTTATCTGGGCCTTTGCAGCCTGTCGACAGGCTGCAAAGGATTGTTGGCTGGCAACGGCGCTTTGGTTGGTTTTGCCTTTGGCCTTGCAAACACTGGACACAAAGCACAAAGTTGCGTCCGCTGAGCTCGGTTAACTCTCGAATGATTGATTCAGAAATGATTGTTGGTGTTGAGCGGCGGCCGCCAGGTGAGCTGTGGCGGTGTCGCTGGCAGAGCGGCTCCGGTTTGGATTGTAGCGGGCGCACGGTGCCATTCTTCGGACGCGCATACAAAGGAGCTTGCCGGCCGCGCGCAACGAATGACGACGACCAGTTTGACCGCCACGAGCTGGTCTGCCCTCTCGGCGCGCTATTCAGCCAGGCAGCTAGGCAGAGATGATATAATAATAGCGGGCCAGCTTGGATATTCACAACGGGCTGCGCTTTTGTGGAGGCCGCTTTTGTTGCGAGCGTGGGGCTGCATAGCGAGCGCTGGCAGCCGCCAACCGCGCTGTCTGCATCTCTGGCCCGCCGCCGAGCGTCTGCGGCGGGCCGCCGGTTTAGGCCGAGCCCGCCCTCGTTTGGGTTGCGGCCCTAGCGGGTGTCGAGTGGGCTCCGGCTGCCTCAAGCGGCCGCCTGTCATGTGCGTTGGCCGTCAGGGCTCATTGCTCGACGCGTCGATCGCTTAGCGGCGCGCGGCCGAACACGGCTCAACATTCAGCCGGCTCGTTGTCGTCGCGGCGGCGGCAGCAGCAATGGCACTTCAACTGTCGACGGCACAAAGCAACCGGGACAATATCGGCGCCGTTAGAGCCGCGAATGGGGCTCATGTGGAACCCGGCGCCAAACAAGAGGAGGCCTCAATTTAGCCGTTCAAAGTTTGCTGACGCTGATTGATTCTGGTCGGCCAGCTCGGCGAACCGGCTTTCTTTGCATGAGCTCATTTGGTGGCCCGAAAACGGCGGTTTGCGCGCGCCGGCAAGACATCAAGAGCCCGCGATTAACAAGAGCAAGATGTATACGGAGAGCAAACTTCCCC
>NW_026729981.1:0-27965 GCF_030272615.1 Cryptomeria japonica | reverse complement strand
CTATAATGCAATAATGGCATCAATATCACATTTTACCTTATCTAAACCTCTTGTCCTGACCCTAAATTGGGGTAGGACAAGGGCATGGTGCCTTGGTCCTCACTAGGACCATGACAGTATGCCATGGTCCTCCTCAATTAGGCCCTAATTTAAACCCTGGGCCCTATCTCAAATTTGAGAAGGAAACCATTCCCCATGTTGGCCTATGTCAGAAAATTAATGTGCTTGACAACAGGCAAGTATATAAGGAGGTCTTCCCTCTCATTTGGATATACAAGTATGATCGGTGAAATGGAGAGCACAAGAAATCAAGCATTCAAGCATTTCTAGAGGTCTTCAAGGCTTCATATTCTTAATTCATCAATTATAGAGCATCATCACATTATTCTCTTGCAAGCATGTGTGTGTATTAGGGCTTTGTCATATTCATGCCATTTCATACAACATATGTGATTACATTCAAGAAGAAAAGCATCATTATCATTCATTGCCGATCTAAGGTATACATTTTCATTATTCATTTCAAGCATTTACAATATTTCATTAAAGGTTGATTCCAAGCTGGTTTTTGACCAAAGGCAAGCCCCTATTCCCAACCCATTTCCCCTTATTTTTGTGTGGAGGAAATAGTTGCACAACTTTTCTTCTCAGATTAAGCTTTATTTGCAAAGACAAAAAAACCCTTTTTGGTGTTCATAAATTTCAGAGGACCAAAAGGATGCACCACAATCCCTGCTTTCTAGGACATTTTTGCAAGGAAGATTTGAATCAACCTATTCTACTCAGATCTAGGTGCATGACAAAATCTCAAACCTTTAGCTCATTGTTTTCTCAAATTTGTCTTCAATTTCACCACTTTACCCTAAATCAGCATTTCAACTTACAAAATAGGGAAAGGCACAACATAATGAATCAATCCACTTAGTATTAAGTCCTTATCTAATTTGTGACTAAATCTAGTGGATTCCTCCCATATTTTCAATGTAAAGAAATTCCTTCCCAAAGAAAAAATTGATTTGGTGATTTCTCTCTCTATGTTGCAAATTGCCAAATCAAATTTTCCCCTTTACACTTTCAAACTTCAATAGCAAAAATCCTTTGGTAGAAAAAAATATTTCCTTCAGAAACAATGATCTCCTCTTGGAAACATTCTTCCCACCAACACTTTACTGTGGTCTTTGTCAAAACCCTCCAGCAATCTTCTAACTCCTTACTTCACTGATGACATGTGAATTTAAACTTTTAAAAATTTTCTTTAATCTGTTCTTCTCAACTAATGCCTTAGACAATGTCAACCAGAATCTTTTTTATTTGGCCTTGTAGATGGCTTCAAACTTTTAGCATAACACACTCCTTCATCAGCTGTGGCTGTCTTTTTCAAAAGTTGACTCCAGACTTCAACTGAATATGAATTTATGCCACTTCTCCATCCTCGTATCAAACCTGCTTACTTTTGACTTTCAAATTTATATTTTGTAGTCTTTGAATGATTCTCGTATCTTTATGATGTCCTTCAAGCAATCTTTTTTCTCTATTCTATGAGCCTCCTTGTTGGGTGCATCTTAGAAAAATTGCGACCCCTGCTTTGGCAACATATACCAATTTCTCTTGTGGTGGAAAAAAACTTCATTTCTTTACTTCCTTACAACTTCATTCACTTTTCTAGTGAATGCAACTTTTAAACAACCTTTTTCTATAGTGGCAACAATTTTCAACTTTGCCCTGATCTCCCTTGACTAGTTATTCCTATAGTAAGATTGGAGTGGCTTCATGCAGCTTACAAACTCCAAGATCATCTCCACATCAACATATGCTATCTTCCTCATGTTACTACTTATCAAGTTGCCATTAGTTTTACATCCAAAGTCAATCTATATATTCTAGTTGGTTACCTCTACCGAAGTATTCAGTCGATATGCACATAATAGCCAGTTATAGAAGAAAGTAGTCACAGAATCCTGTATACACCGAGTTGTCTACCGAGAAGAAATAATGATACACCGAATTGATATACACTGAGTGAAATGTGTTACCAGATTTATTGAATCTAGACACACATGGGAAAACATGTTACAAGATCAAGGAACATAGAACCGTTATCACATTGGAAATTGTTCTCAAAGATTGTGTATATTTTTGAGGTCATCTAACCAATGAAATATTTTATATAGTTATTCATTCGATAAATCATGTTTGTAAGATCAAAGAATTGAATCAGATCACCGACATAAGAGATCTATTTATACAACATGGATTAACGATAAAAGGGTGATAGACAGAGATATACAGAGGTGTATGAAGCAAGACATGTTTGATACATAAGAAAGCACTAAGTTTTATGATTGTTACATAGACACAAAGGTCACCAAGAAGGATTTTAGAGAACAGTCAAAGAACAGAGTAAATAGAAGGGTTTACCGAGTTACTTTATGGGTTACCGAGGTATGTTATAAGCAAGGTAATCTTATTTTGAGCACATAGAATCTGCTATAATATTCCAGATGTAAAGTTGTAGATATTTGTAAAGATTTTATTGAAATATTTTGAAGTTGTAAGAGAAACCTTTAACAGGGTAAAAGACTCTAACTAAGTCTATAAATTGTAAAGCCTCTAACCAGGTACAACATTTAGTTTAAGTGTTGTAAAATCCTTTAGCAAGGTAGATCTAACAAATCTTAATACTCCGAACAGGGTAAGCTATCAGAAATAGCTAAACATGTAGCTCTAACCGAGCACTCTTTATTATTGTAGTAGTGAAGTTGTGGGTGTCATCCCCACCGCAGTTTTTCTCTCTAACCAAGAGTTTCTGCGTGACCAAAATATATGTGTTATGGAGTGAATCATGTATGATTGTTATTTATTTGTTTTAGCTTTATGTTATGTTGCAGCAGTTTTTGGTTTATGCATAATAGTAAAGTTATTGTTGATAAAAGGTTTTGAAGTACTGATTCACCCCTCCCCTCTCAGTACATTAGCTTTCTATATTCGGCCTAACACCTCGATGATCAACACTCCTTACAGTTGTAGAACACTCACTAGATTCTTTTGGCTCTCTCTAGGCTCTTCAGGTTACCATTGGCTCTGATACAACTATTAGAAATAGGGGAGTAGAAATAAAATAGAGAAAAACAAAATAGGGTAGAAAGAAAGAGAATTTGTATTCACTCGTCAAACCATATTTTTCATTCATCTATTTATCTTTTATTTATTACAATTCCCTCTATTTTATGGAGGTCTTAGATGTTTTTGTTGTAAGTAGACTGACTCTAAGAAGGAGCGGGGGATAAATCAAAGTCCACAAAATTTTTGGCTCAGCATATAAAACAATTTAAACACAAGATTTGTTTTATAAAAGTATATGAATTTAACCATTCAATATGAACAGAATTGAATAATTCTTATATGCCTTTAAAACTCAGACTTTTTTATACGAGAATAGAATTGAACAACACATGTGCAACATAGACATATATAAATCATAACAACTTTAAACCTTGAATGAAACAATCAACATGACAAGCTTTTGACCAAGATGACAATAATAGGGAAAATTAATAAAAAAATATTAGAGCGATTTAATGAGACAATGAATAACATGTAACACAAGACACATAGATTTTCATGAGTGGAAAGCCCTCTTCGAGTAGAAAAACCACTCGTCAAGATTGTCTTTTATTAATTCATAGAGCACCAACTCTTTACACTAAATTTAGAAGTCTTAATACTTCAAGGAGCACCAACCCCTATGCTTCTTACAATGTAAAGTGTCAAATCAAGTTACAGTCAATGGTAACCTTGTAATTTCATGATTGCAATCACAAGATTATCACTGGTTGGACCAAGTATAATGAAGCAGTATATATCATGATTCCAACTACAAAGAGTATTTCAACATATCCTTCATATCTATGTATAACAAATAAAGAGTTACAATTTTCTTTCTCAAACCAATCTCAATCACACTTAGAGAGAGTAAGCTCAATCTCTAGTTTACAACAGAGAGAGATAACACACACCTTGTCTCAAAAAAAAGTTCAATCAATAAAACCCTCTGACAAAAGATCTATAATCTATTTTGGATCAAAAAAAATATCTTTTTTTTCACTTTTTCCCCAAAAAAAACCTACTCCTGTTTAAATATCTTGTCTGTCTGTCATCTCATCTTCAACATGTAACCCACAAAATAGGGTTACCAAACCCTAACTAGGGTTTGTTCATCAAAACTAAGAAATAACTTCTTTTTTGTTTTAACATAAAGAAACCAGATATGATATTATTTCCTCTGATTTTGATAACTGAAAAATGCAATATATTTTATTCTTTACAACAATAAATAGAATAGACCATGCCTATGTAACATAGAAAAATCCATATCCTTTTTATAAAAGAAACCTTTTGCATTATTAGAGAAAGTGAACTAACAGACCTAACTCATACGAATAACCAATACTTTTGATTTTCAAATTTGTAAAAATGAAACTGAACCTTTGAGAAACCTTTTATCACAAACAATCTCTTTGTTTTATTTTAAAACTAAAATGGTGAAATGATAATACCTGGAGATGAAGATATCTTAACCTATAGACAAGAATATCTGAAAATCTAAATGAGATCCCCATATATTCAGCCAAAAAATCCACCATCTATGTTGTCTATGGTTGTAGCTTGTCATATTCAAAACTGACATCAAGAAACTAATCAAACAAGCCACTGTAACTGCCTTCATCTCACCCATGGTGGCAGTATCACATTAGGTTTGAAAACAATGCTTTCATTTTCTTTTGTTTTTTATCCTAACTTGTTATAAGTCAAGTCCCAAATAATAATAAAGGATGATTTGTATTTCGCAAGGTCAATAGACCAAATAATTGCCACATCATCATAAATTGCCCAGTCAACATGGAAACTCGAAACATTTCATTCCGATGGCCAATGTCAAGTGCTATAAAATAAATAAATCATTAGTCACGTAATCTGAAAGCATAATGGATGTCAAATCATAATCTTTTATTTTCCAGATGGACAGTCAGCTAGTGCTTGATTAGCACTTAAAATAACAACCTTCAACATGTCAATAAGCACTTTTCTTAGTGCCTAGTAATAAAGACTTAAGCACTTTATAATCAACATATAAAATAATTAATGCCATTAGCACTATGTGCTAAGTGAAATACAAGCCATGTCAAACTTGCACTATACAGTGTGCCTCATAACCATGTACCATAATGAAATTGTATGAATGATAGGCAACCCATCACAATGGAACCCTTTTTGTCATCAAGGATAACTAACGAGAAACAAACTCCCCCTTTGTCTTTGATGGAAAAAATCATGCCATAATTTACTTTGTAATGTCAAAATACCACTGTAAAAAAAAAAAGCTACAGAAAGCAGAATGCCAAATGCCAATGCAAGAATACCATTGTCAATAAACATACAAACCAAAATACCAAATGCCAATGCCATAATACCACTGTCAATAAACATACAAACCATCACTAAAATCACTCAAGTCAAATTATATCATTGAAATCGTTGAAGTCAAATTAAATTACTATTCAAGCCTGTCACTGTCATATGCCAATCTATCAATGATGCTATCTCCCCCCTTTTTTGTGAAGGACAAAGGGCAAAGCAGCAAGGTGTCGCTTGTGGAGAGCTATGCTCCCCCTCAATATGTTCAGGATGTGAGAAGACTCCCAACTGTTCTCGACACCTCTCAAATGTTTCTTTAGATAGTGCTTTAGTAAAAATATCAGCCACTTGTGCTTGAGAAGGTACATATAGAAGTTGAAACTCATTAGCTAACACTTGTTCTAGTAGAAAATATAATTGAATAGAAACATGTTTAGTGTGAGATTGCATGATAGGATTTTTAGAAACATTGATGGTACTCGTGTTATCACAAAAAAATAAAATTGGCTTAGTAATAGAAATGCCCATATCTGTAATTTGATGAGATATCCAAATTAATTGAGTACAACATGTTGTAGTAGCTATTTACTTAGATTCAGTAGTAGACAAGGTGACACAATCTTGCTTTTTGTTGTACTAGGCAATAAGACAATCTCCTAGAAAGAAAGCTACACCACTGGTACTTTCTCTATCATCTAGACAACCAGCCCAGTCAGCATCAGTGAAACCAACAAGAGAAAAGTCATTTTTCCAATGATACCATAACCCAAAATTCAGAGTTCCTTGAATATACTTGAAGATTCTTGTCACAACATTCAAATGAGATTGTTTAGGTGTAGATTGGAAATGTGAAACCAAATAGACTGCATACATCAAGTCAAGTCTAGATGCAGTCAAATATAGTAAACTGCCTATCATGGATCTATACTCTGATTGATTTACCTCAGGAGAATCATCAGTCTTAGTCAATTTGCAGCTAGTCTCTATTGGAGTACTAACTGGATTGCAATATGTCATGTTAAATTTCTTAAGCATTTCTTTTGCATATTTTGTTTGTGACAAAAAAATGTCATGTTCAAGTTGCATAACTTGAAGACCAGGGAAAAAGGTTAATTCACCCAACATGGACATTTCAAATTTACATTCCATGAGTTGTGAATTTTTTTTGTACAAGGAATCATTATTGCTGCGAAAAAAAATATCATCCACATATACTTCAACAACTAAAATATCATTACCCTAAACCTTGACATACAAGTTATTGTCAAATACACCTCTAGTGAATCCATTTGCTTTAAGATGGGTATCCAACCAGGAGTACCAAGCCCTTGAATCTTGTTTAAGACCATAAAGAGCCTTTTTCAACCTGTATACATAATTAGGTTTATCTGCAGAGACAAACCCTTCTGGTTGTTCCATATTCACCTCCTCATCGAGATAACCATTTTAAAATGTTGTTTTAACATCAATTTGATAGATTTTAAAGTTTTTATAGCAAGAGTATGCAAGAAATATTCGTAATGACTCTAACCTAGCAACAGGTGCAAATGTTTCACCAAAACCTACACCTTCTTGATGTGCATAGCCTTTACAAATAAAGTGTACCTTATTCCTAACAACTTTACTAGATTCATCAAGTTTATTTTTGAAAATCCATTTTCCCCCTATAACATATTTATTATCTGGTCTAGGAACTAGTTCCTAGGTTTTTTTGTTTTTTTCTATTTGACTGATTTCATCTCATTGCATTTAGCCAACAATCATCAATGCATGCATTAGAGATAGATTTAGGTTCAAAATCAATTACCAAACAATAATTCTCAACCATTTGAGCTTGTTCATCAGTTTTTGCTTTTATCCTAGTCATGATTCCTACACCTATGTCACCAATAATCTGACTTTGAGGATATATTTTAGTAATGATTTTGAAGGGTGTAAGTAGAGGAATTTCTCCTTTAGGAATGGATACTGCTTTAGAACTAGATGCACTCTCTTCATTTGTTATTTCTGCTTCAACAAGTTTAGGAACTTGATCAAGTCTTATTGGATTATCTTCCTCAACATTCTGCACATCATTACTTAGAAGCAATTGCTCATAATATCTTGCATTAACTCTTTCACCAATTTTATTTAACCTATTATTCAAACATTTATAAGCTTTGCTAAGAGTGGAGTATCCAAGAAAGATACCCTCATCAGTTTTAGTATCAAAGCTTCCTAGATTTTTTTCATCTCTTTTAATGTAACACTTGCATCCAAAAATATTAAAATATTTAATAGAAGCGGCTTTACCATACCAAATTTCATAAGGATAAAGGTAGATTTTACCTTGATTTAAACGTGATTCAGAATGTAAACTATTGTGTGAACAACTTCTTTCCAATACTTGTCTGGCATATTTGCTTCATTAAGCATTGTGAGAGCCATTTCTTTGACTATTCTATTTTTTCTCTCAACCACTCCATTCTGTTGAGGTGTCGGTTAGTAGCATATTGTCTTTTAATGCCATGACTTTCACAATAATCTATGAATTTATGTGATGTAAACTCACCACCCTTATCTGATCTTAAACATTTAGTTTTAGATCAGTTTCATGCTCAACCATTTTTATGAAAATTTTAAATTTGTCAAATGTTTTAGATTTGTGTTTGAGAAAAGTGACCAATACCATTCTTGTATAATCATCCACAAAGAGAATGAAGTATACTTCACCATTGGTGTATTATGTTCTTGTTGGACTACATAAATCTGTGTGAACAAGTTGTAATGCTCTGGTAGAAGTGTGTTCTTTAGATTTAAAAGATACTTTTGTCTGTTTACCTTTCAGACACTCTTTGCACATAGAGTTTGTTGGTTTACTCAAAATGGGTAAACCTCTAATATTCTGATTCTTGTTGATTCAAATCAGATTATCAAAATTCACATGTCCTAAGGGCTTGTGTCACAACCAGTTTTCATCTACTTGACCCATAAGGCACATGCTTTCAATGTTTTCACAGTTTGTGGAGTCAAGCAAGTTATAAACATTGCCAATTATTCTCAAACCAGCAACAACAATTGTAGTAGACTTATTTTTGGTAGCACAACCTTGAGAACTAAAGGATACATTATAACCACTATAACATATTTGATTGACACTCAACAAATAATGTTTTAATCCTTCAACAAAATATACATCATGGATTGGAGTATCATAATTCAATAGTAGTGTACCCTTACCTCTTACAAAGGCTCCTGAATTATCACCAAATCTTACAAAACCTCCATCAAAATCTTGCAAATGAAGAAATTTATTTTTGTCTTTAGTCATATGATGTGAAAAACCACTGTCCAACACCCACATTGATTTCTTATTTGACATAAATGAAGTTTGCACAATAATTGATTGTTCAGTGCTAGGTACAAACTTTTATTTCCACACCTTATTAGCGTTTGCCTTTGATTTGCACTGACTAGAGGTATGCCCAAAGATATTACATTTAATGCACTTTAGAGTGATGGAAATCCATTGGCTTGTTTGTGTCCAAACATGGGAGATGTATGTTGCAAAAATCTGCAAGTATTTACCTTATGGCCAAACTTATTAGAGTAAAAGCAATAGCCATGAAAAAACCCAAACCTAAATGTTGTCATTCTATTGTAAGCCTGAAATTGTTTTCTATTTGCAGGCCTAGTAATTTGTTTTGATGATTCAGATTTATCAAAACCTACACTCGTCAAATTTTTGTGCTGCTTTTGTTTGCTCAAGATATCATTCAAATGCATGGTACTTTCATATTGTTCAATCTCTTTTTTCAGTTTTATTGATTGTTGTTCTAAGGTTTCAATTTTCTTTTCTCTTTCTTCAAAAAGAGATTTCAAGTTTGTAATTGCCAAGTTTGAGTCATTCAACTCAACTTGTAGGATCTGATTTGAGCTTTGATGAGAAGCAACAAGCTTCTTTAATCTCTTGATTTCATTCAGAGAACAAAGTAACTCTCCTTCAAGATCAACTTCACCTTGATCCACATCATCAAGTTTATTTTTTGGTTTGCTAATCAAGTATTTCATTGAAGAGGTTTCTATTTCTGCCATAAACAAAGTTCCATCACCTTCATAAGGTGAGTCATCCGATTCAACTTTAGAGTCTCCTTTAGTAAAGAGACCCTTCTTTTTCTTGACAGAATTAAACTTCTTTTTAGGATTCCACATTTTCTTTTTGTAAACTTTTTCCAGTTTTTCTTCCTCACTATTTTGATCACTCAGAGGGCATTGAGCAACAAAGTGTCCAGTTTTGCCACAGTTAAAGCATTTGAAAGGAAATTTGCCCTTATACTTATTTTTTCAATTTGCTAACAAGTAGGGCTTCTATAGCATCTGAAAGTTTAGATTCACTATTAGGTTCTTCTTTCTTTTCTGATTTGAAATCAGTCTCTTTAGAAGTGGAAGGATTACTACCTATCTTCATTTCATATGTTGTGAGAATGCTTTGTAAGCTATCAAGAGACATTGTAGAAAAACTCATCTTTTCTTCTAAGGTTGAAATCTTAGTTTCAAATTTAGGTAACAAGGTTCGAATGATCTTCCTAATGACATGTTTTTCAACAATGGTTTCACAAAGACCTCTTATAGAGTTTACAACTTCATCAATTCTGAGAAAATAACTTGCAATAGTCTCATCTTCATTCATTCTCAAAGACTCAAACTGATTCTTGAGTGTGAGAATTTTAGATTCTTTGACCTTTGCATCCCCTTGATAAATAATTTAAAGTTTGTTCCATATCTCATGAGCAGATGCACAATGCATGACCTTTACAAAAACATCCTTCGTGAGACCACACAAGATAGCATGCTTAGCTTTGGAATTTAATTCATATTGTGTCTTATTATTAGGATCCATGGGAATAGTAGTAGGAACAACATAATTTGTGGACACAGTGTTCCACACAGTAAGATCAACAGAAATCAAGTATGTTTCCATCCTGATCCTCCAAAAAACATGATATGTGCCATCAAAGAGGGGAGCTCTTGAAAGTGAGGCACCTTCTTGTTTTTGAACCATGACAATACTTCCAAAAGACTAGGAACAATCCCTAGGACAAACCAATATGGAGGGACCCTATGCTCTGATACCACTTGTTGGAAGTGGACTGACTCTAAGAGGAGGGGGGGTGAATCAAAGTCAACACAAAATTTAACTCAGCATATAAAATAATTTACATACAAGATTTCATTTATAAAAGAATATGAATTTAACCATTCAATATGAACATAATTGAATCATTCTTATATGCCTTTGAAACTCATACTTTTTTATACAAGAACAGAATTGAACAACACATGTGCAACATAAATATATATAAATTAGAACAACTTTAAACCTTGAATGAAACAGTCAACATGACAAGCTTTTGACCAAGATAACAATAATAGGGAAGATTAATAAAAAAATATCAGAGTGATCTAATGAGACAATGAATAACATGTAACACAAGACACATAGATTTTTATGAGTGGAAAACCCTCTTGGGATAGAAAAACCACTTGTTAAGATTGTCTTTTATTAATTCATAGAGCACCAACTCTGTACACTAAATTTAGAAGTCTTAATACTTCAAGGAGCACCAAACCCTATGCTTCTTACAATACAAAGTATTAACTCAAGTTACAATCAATGATAACCTTGTAATTTCATGATTGCAATCACAAGATTATCACTAGTTGGAACACGTATAATGAAGTAGTACATATCATGATTCCAACTACAAAGAGTATTTCAACATATCCTTCACATCTCTGTATAACAAATAGAGAGTTACAATTTTCTTTCTCAAGCCAATCTCAATCACACTAAGAGAGAGTAAGCTCAATCTCTAGTTTACAATAGAGAGAGAAAATCCACACCTTATCTCAAAAAAATTTTAATCAACAAAACCCTTTGAGAAAAGATCTATATTCTGTTTTGGATCGAAAAATATATCTTTTTTTCTCTTTTTTCTGAAAAAAAAATACTCCTATTTAAATATCCAGTTTGTCAATCATCTCATCTTCAACATATAACCCTCGAAATAGGGTTACGAAACCCTAACTAGGGTTTGTTCATCAAAACTAAAAAATAACTTGTTTTCTATTTTAACAGAAAGAAACTGAATATGATATTATTTCCTCTTATTTTGATAGCTGAAAAATGCAACATATTTTATTCTTGACAACAATAAATAGAATAGACCATGCCTATATAACATAGAACAATCCATGAGAGAGCAGCGGAGGAGGTAGGGTTTCCTCTAGTGAATGCAATGATGGAGAGGTGAACGACGACAACGATGATGGTGCCCATGGACATCCACTGTTTGGTCATGTCGCAGGTTTGGATGCTCAATGGCCTCTCGTTGCATATACCCTTGTTGGGTCTCTGGCCCTGGTGAGCAATTCTTTGCTTCACGCTGAAGACGGTGTTTTGGTGGATGATGCGGCAAGATTCCCGTGGGTGTTTGGGAGTAGAAAGACCTGGAGTCTTTCTACCCTATGTAGCTTTGGTAGTGTCCGGGTTGTCCCGGGTCTCCCTCCATTGGTCTGTATGTGATGGTCACGTCCCTTGAGGTTGCCTTTCATGATGCTTGGGGAGTGCGATGGAGTGTGCAGTAGGGTTGGATGTCCTTCTTTGAGCCATGTAGGAGATCTGATTGCTGACTAGTTCGAGGGTCATGGCCCTCAGCCTTTGGGGCTTTTGGGTCTTGTCCTAGGTGGGTGTGAGAGTCCTCCTCTATTCTATTTTGCTGATGGGCCGTTTGCCTTTGGCTGGGTCTTTCTCTCAACCTGGAGAAGCCATACTAGGGCTTTCTACAATGCTACTGGTGTTGGTGTAACCAAGGTTTGGTGTTTCTGTTCTAGCCCTTGGCTTGGCCTGATGGCTGCAATTCTTATGGAGATGCTCGTGGAGATGTTCAGTGGTGGTCTCTGTGCTTTCCTAGTGCAGGGAGGAGCTTCTATTTCTCAATTCCTTTTTGGGTTTGTGGCCTCTCCTCTCTCTGTTCTTTTCCTCTAGTTTCTAGGGGCTTTATCTGTGATGGGTCACCCTCTTCTTGTGGTTTTCGGGTTTCTTATGTGGTACACTATGAGAGGGATTTATGGGCTTCTGAACGTTTCCTATCCTTGTATGTCTGAGGTGACCCTTTCTCCTATGGAGGTGGAGATTTGGTGGAAGGGATTGGTTTGGTTATGTTGGTTATTGTGGACTTTGCATTGTCTTTTTGCTTTCTTTCTTGTTCCATTGAGGTGGACATCTTTCCTATTGAGGTGGAGCGATGGTTGGAAAAGGCTATCCAATTGCTTCTATTGTTCAAGCTGTTGGTGGAAATTGCCTATTTTTCTCTCATGGTTGTCTCTATTGGAAGGTCTGGGTTTCTCTTTTCCCAATTTCCCAGCATGTTTCAGGGTCTAGATCTTTATTGCTATCTTTTTGTTTGGCCCTCTTATTTCAGGTTTTGGGAGCTTTGAAAAACCCATTGTTGGGCTGTGGTAGCCTTGTTTTTCTCTTAGGCAGGCTGGATGCTGGTATTTTTCAAGGGCCCATCTTGGTCTGTTGTTATCTCTTTTCTGGCTAAGGACTGGTTTTGAGTCTAGTGACTTGTTTTCTTTGTTGAAGGTTAAGGGATCTTGGGAAAACCTTTTCATGGTTTTGGGCACCAGTCCAAAACCCACATTCAAAGTTAGGGGAACCTTTCAAAACCCTTTGTGTCCAGATTGGGTTTGTATGGTCAATTATTGTAATCTGGAGTTTATGATGGAGGATATGGGTGTTTGGATCCACCCATGGTTGCAATTGTAGGTTAAGGGTCCCCCTATAAAACCCTTGTGTTGGTTCTTAGGGCTGATCCTTTCTTTCCTGGATCTGGTAGGCCTGCTAGTTTTCTATGTCTACTCTTTTTAGCAGCATCGTTATGCATTAGTTGGAAGTTGAAGAGTCAGCTATGCTGGTTTTTGGCTGTGGTTTTCTTTGTTAATATCTTCGAGCAGCCTACTTTGTTGGGTTCTAGATCCTGGTAAAATCTATTGGGTTTCGGGTCCCTTCAAAACTTGTTATATGGGGTTTCTAGTCCCCTTAAAACCTATTTTCCCTTAATAAAAAACATAGAACAATCCATATCCTTTTTATAAAAGAAACCTTTTGTATTATCAACAAAATGAATTAACATACCCAGCTCATACGCATAACCAATACTTTTGATTTTCAAATTTGCAAGAATGAAATTGAACCGTTTAGAATCCTTTTATCACAAACACTCTCTTCGTTTTATTTTAAAACTAAAACAGTGAAACGATAATGCCTAGAGATGATAATATCTTAACCCGGAGACAAGAATCTATGAAAATCTAAATGAGATCCCCATATATTCGTCCAAAAAGTCCACCATCTATGTTGTCTATGGTTGTAGCTTGTCATATTCAAAACCCACATCAAGAAACTAATTAAACAAGCCACTGTAACTGCCTTCATGTCACCGATGGTGGTGGTATCACATTAGCTTTGAAAACAATGCTTTCATTTTCTTTTGTTTTGCCCTAACTCATTATAAGTCGAGTCCCAAATAATAATTAAAGATGATTTGAAATCTGCAAGGTCAATAGGCCAAATAATTGTCTTATCTTCATAAATTGCCCAGTCAACATGAAAACTTGAAACATTTCATTCTGATGACAAATGTCAACTGCTGTAAAAAAAAAAAAAAGAAATCCTTAACTCACAGCATAATGGATGTCATTTCATCATATTTCATTTACTGATTTGATAAATGGACAGTCGGCTAGTGCTTGATTAGCACTTAAAATAACAACCTTCAACATGCCAACAAGCTAATGCAAATAATGCCATGCACCATAAAATGCTAAATGATAATCAACATATAAAATAATAAATGCCAAAAGCACTAGGTGCTAAGTGAAATATAAGCCATGTCAAATTTGTAGTATACAGTGTGCCTCATAACTGTAGACGTATAAAAATGACCATATTCCTAAATGAATATTTTATGTTCATTTCTCTATTTGATTAAATCCAATTTAATTAAATTATCCACATTCTTCTATTTAATTAAGTAAATTACTCAATTTATTTAAATTAAATTCATTATACCCATTCAATGAATAAATTATTTTATTCAATTAAAACCCCCCTATCCACTTTTAATTAAATTTAAATTTAATTAAATAGTTATCCTAAAATTGAATAAATCTAATTTATTTAATTTTTCCAAATTGCAACCAAATTGAATAAATCATTTAATTCAATTAAATCCTATTATCCCTCCATCCACTTGCAAAATCCCAAACCCCTTCCTAATCCCTTCTAGAATCTTCTAATCATTTCTAATTAACCTAACCCCTCCTCTAAACTTTGTCACATCCCTAAGTAAAGGGAAGTCACTTCTCAAATTCCTCAAAGTCTTTGATAACCATTAAAGGCTTCAAGTCTTCAACCACTAAAATCTTCAAAGTCTTTGATAACCATTAAAGGCTTCCAACTTTCAACCACTTAATCCCCAAAGTCTCCAATAACCATTAATGGTTAACTCAAACCCTCCTACATGGTTAAAACATTTGTTTTGACTCAACCTTCATCCAACCCAAGGGTCTCATCAGGCCTTTAATGCTTTGACCATGATAATTTCTTAATCATTTGCACAAAGGTTTATCCTTGGATTAACTCTTAATCTAATGGGTAAGCCTAACTTAGACTTAACCCTTAGCCTCTAGATAACCATGAGGTCTTCTCAGGCCTTTAATGCCTCCAACCCCTTTTCTCAACCCAACCCTATGTTGACACTTGTCACCATTTCATTGGTACCAATTGTGCACATGGATCCCCAATTTTCAAACTCAACCCTTGATTGAATCTTTCAATCCTGACCATCCATTGCCCTATTTTTACTATAAATAGAGCTCTCATTCCTCCATTTTAAACCACCATTCAAATTTGTAGCATCACACTTATGCTCAAATACATTCAAGCTTTCTTATATCATTTTATGCTCATCATTTTAGCCTCTTTTAAATCTGGAATTAGACTAAATATGCATGTTTAGAATAATTTATTTATCATTTTAGCACAATCATAAACTAAATATATCATGTTAGGATAGTACTCATACTAACCTTGTCATCTTATCATCTAGTTTAGTGCATTTCTAGAATCATACATAGCTTATAACACATTTCATTCTAAAAATCTATCAGAGTATCCCTCATTCTTGCATTTGTCATCCCTAAACCATTTTGCTCAGTGATCTGAGAGCAAAAACATTGGTTTGAGGAACATTGTGAGATAGAGAACCATGGGACCCCCCTTGGGAAGCTGAGTAATACATTATTACTCCATAGCTTGCATCAAGAAGTCCTGTGTGTGTGTGTGGACTAGTATTTTGAAATATTTTCACATATTTAGTTTTATCAGCCCACTTTTCTCGCATACATTTTTGGTGCCCACCGTGGGGCCCGACCCCAAATAACAAATCAATTTTTCAAACTAATCACTTTTGTAGGTCCGCGGGAAATAGGAATCAGTGCGTGGGAAACATTCCCTAGCGCATCTAATTAAAAGTCTAGCCCATCCCGCTCACTGTTTAGCGCGTGGGGTCTATACTCTAGCGCTTGAAGTCCTTTCTTTAGTGCATGACTTCCACTAACACTTTCCTGTAAGTCTCGACGCAGAAACAAAATAGAGTAGCGCATGCAATAAACAGAATAGCGCATCCATCCCACAGTTCAGCGCTTGTAGACCATCATCCAGTGCGTGTAATTCAAATGTTAGCGCATCAAATTTCTAATTTTACTGCAGGTCTCAGCACGGGAGAGAGAAAAAGATAGAGTAGCGCATTCACAAAACAGAGTAGCACGTTGATACTTAGTTTTAGCGCATCAAGGGTATCTCATAGCGCATACAGTCTGTTATGTAGCGCATCGAAGACAGAAACAAATATTGTAACCGGGAATGAAATTTTAGACTTGTTGAAGTCCACAAAATCCTCTATTTTTCTAACTACTATGGTGGTATTTTGCAGGATTTCTGACATTTTATTGCAGGGGGAGGAGCTTAGTGATTTTTTTTTTAGAACTATAAATTGTTTAAATTTTACTAGCTTGTTCAAGTTAGTTAAAATTTAAAGTCTTTTTAATTCTAGTTAAAGAAAATTGAACTCACCTTACTTTGGGCTGTAAAACAAACCACAAACAAAACGATCTTTATTTTTTTACAACAAAAGGATTTAAAATGAACTTCACCATCCTTTGGTGCATAAAAGGATTCACTTCAAATTTCTGTAAGGTAAAAGAATCACACAAGTCCAGAGTCAGTTACAACTAAAGAGGGAAGATCTTCCCCTTTTAGCGATTTCTTTTGCTGACCAAAATATCGAATTTGTTTTATTGACCATTTCTTTTTCATAGATCAGACAATCATTACTTTAAAAGGATAAAATAAACACCATTTGTTTGTGGAGCAACATCTCCACATAGATTTTAGCAAATCACTGATTTGAAAGGATAAAATAAACCAAATTGATTGCTTTGTCTCAAAAGTGGAAGGAATATGCTCTCCCCTTAATTGGGTGATCAAAAATCCAAACCACTCTTACAACTTTCTTTAAATTCAAGCAATAAAACCTTTAGCAGGCTTGCCTTCTCGAGGAGTTACAATCAACTCTTAAAGCCGTTTATGGCCGATGTGAAGGGAACGACCTAAGTGGGGAATGACTTTGATGCCAAGAATTCCAACCCACTATAATCAAATGTGGAAAGTGACGAAAGTCCTTTTCAACGGTTGCACGCAATGATTAGCCTTCCCCCAGTATCCTTGAGATACGTAAATCCTTTGTTCTAAAGGTTGGGAAGCCTCCTGAGGGAGTTTATCACTGACGGTCGAACAGGAAGCCTGATTACGAACCATAGAAATAGAAACTTTGAGCCGAGTCAGTAACCAGATATTTATAACATCATAGTGCAAGGGTGGGGAAGAATCCGCCCCAAGATTACTCACCATATATCTCCCAAGATAACTACTCAACTGTGAAGTGATTCACTTTGAGTTAATTTCTGGCAAAAGGCAAAAAAATGGGCACCCTCTAGGGGGTGACATAGCTGTTTGAGCTGACGGAGTATCGAGACTAGTGGGCTATGATGTTATTTATGACCCTTGACTAAAGAGTCTTTCTGAAGTGTATTACTTGTATCCAAACCTGTTAAAACATTGGGGATTTGAACACATCCTCGAAGAACATACACTTTTTGTTAGATTAGGCAAAAATGGTTGTAATTTTTGTGCCGTGCTTGCATTTATTACCTCAGAAAATCATCCATCAAGCTTGAAAAATTCACAAAAATTTTTAAAATCGATAAAAACCAAATCAAAGAAAAATCAAGGCAGTTTAGCACATCAAAGCAATCTCTTAGCGCGTGGAATACTTCTTTTAGCGCATCCAAACCTCAAGTTAGCGTGTTGGTTCAAAACAGTAGCGTTCCTATCATAAGGCAACACAGTGTAAATTCCTTTAGCGTATCTGCAAAACATTCTAGCGCGTGGATGCAACATCTTAGCGCGTGGAAACAAAAAATTAGCGCATAAAGTTAAACAGTTAGCGCGTCATAGGTCCAGGGTAGCGCATAGCTTTTTCAACAGCTAGACAACAATTTTTAACCATTCCGAACTTTAGCGCGTGGAAGCAACAGCTTAGCGCGTGGAAACCAAAAATTAGCACATAAAGCCAAAAGGTTAGCGCGGCACAGGCCCAGTATAGCGCATATTTTTTCCAACAGTTGAACAACAATTTTCCAAAAGTCCAAACTTTAGCGTGTGTCTGGGGGCAGCCTAGCGCGTGTGGTTAGTCTTTTAGCGCATCGAGTTATTTCAGTAGCGCATGTAGACTCTATTCTAGCGCATGATACAAAACAAAAAAACAGAGAGCAAACCGGGAAAATTTTGAAAATTTCAAAAACATTTTTAGAAGCCTTTTTCATCAAAAACCATTTTTCATCAAACCAGAGTGACAAACAAACCACTAAAACTATTTCTTGAGCTCAATTTGTGTCAAAACAAAAGTTGTCAGAATCCTAAATGAATTGCACCATAGAGGATGTCTCTCCTATCATAATCCGGAAATCTCATCATCAGTATCAACAGAATCCTTTACCATCTTACGGATTTCTATCTCAAAACACTTGTTTAAAATTCTCAAATTGTCAAATCCAGTTTCCAGATTAGAAAGCTTTTATCCATATCATTTGACACGCTTTCTCGTGAAGGGGCATCTAAAATCCTTCACTTTGATAGAGTAAGATTTGAAATTTTCAAAACAAGAATCAACTGAATCCAAACCAATCAAAGGAAACCATTGATCACTCATGCATGACTAATCCTCTTATTCTGAGAAGAAAGAACCTCTATCATAACATCACATTGAAGAAACAACAACCTAGTTTTGCCAAATTTATCAAGAGAAATAAGTTTTTATACATCAATCGTCAACTCTTCAAATCTCATCAGGTATTTCTTCATCACGTCAAACGTTATATCCAAAACAAATCTAGCGAATTTGATAAGGAACCCTTGAAAACAAGAGCATACTGTCAAAAGTCTGCTTTTAATCAAACCATAAACCGCGGAGGAAAGATCAATCCAGCATTCTTGCCCGACGAGTGCGTCACGTACAACACATCTCGACCAGAACCACCCACCCCCGAGCAACATATCAACGAGGCTTTTGTCCCCTTCATCACTGAAATTTTCTACTAAAATGCCTGTTACTCACTCTCAAAGAGACAAACAAAGCAAGCCACACGCTGAGTCCAGTATGAATTGAAGATTATCAAATCATTTTGAGGTTCCACCCGAAGAAGAGCCTGAAATTACTGAAGCACTTCTTTGGGAATGTCAAGAAAACCCTTCCTTCCAAAAACTTGTAGAAAAGCTCATGGAAAATGACAAAGAAAAATATCTATTGATGCTTACAAGCAAAGGCGTTAAACTTCCCGAAGATTTAGACCCAAACATTTTTCAAACCAGATCTCGACAATATGCATATCAAGAACAACACAGAGAAGAAGAAACTCACATACCTGAACAACATATTCCAGAACAACATATTCCAGAACAACACATTCCAGAACAACGCATACCAAAAATGCGTATACCTGAGCTAGAAACACCAGAGCAAAATATACCATTTACCACACCTTTTTAGCTGAGAACCAATACATGACAAGAACTTTTTCCTCGACAAGACAATATACCTTTGGCAGCCCTTACTCAACAAATGCAAATGTTGCAAAGGCAAATATAGGATATGCAACAAGGGACAACAGTGCGGTACTCTTTAAACGAAATCTGTCCTTACCCATTTGACAGAAGCTTGAACATGGTGCCTTTTCCTCCAAACTCAGACGTTCCCAAATTTGATAAATATGATGGGAAAAGTGATCCCTGAGATCATGTTCGAGAATTTTGCACACTGAGCCTTGAATTCGCTCATGATGACACCTATTTGATGAGGTTATTTCCCAGAAGCTTGGGAGGACAAACCATGGAATGGTTATCCAAAATTTCACCACCTGTTAGATCATTTGATGAATTGGTTAACAAATTCATAACCCACTATTCCTACAACATCCAACATGCCATAACTATGTTAGATATTTGCAATACCAAACAAAAGAACAACGAAACATTCATGGTGTTCCTTCAACGCTGGCGACACATGGTATCATGATATCCTCGAGATATTCCCGAAAAGGAAAAAATGGAAATCTTCATTGATAACTTGAATGGCGAGATGAGTTACAGACTAAAATTTCAATGCATACCATCTTTCACTAAATTGATTGAAAATGGCATTCAAGTGGAAGAAGCATGTGTCAAAAAGGGAACACTCAAATTCTACAAGGAAGGAACAAACTCATCAAACTACAATAACCAGAACAACACCAATCTTGACAAATCTCGATTCTGGACCCGAAACAAAAACGAAGGCAACAATGACTCCTATGATCCCAAATCTAAACAACCAGTGCTTGCATTATCTGGAAATCCTCAAAATATGAAAAATCCTAAAAATGCTACTCCCAATGCTAACACATATGCACAAAACACTGATCAAGGACAACTCAACACAAACAACACCAACGATACTCAAAGCAAAAACATGAATCTAGGACCTAACAACAATTCATGCAACACGAACAATTTCCAAAAGCGCATCTTCACACCACTGGGACAATCATTAGAATCCGCATTCAGAGAACTTTTGGCAAACAAGATTCTTTCTTTGCCTCCAATCAACAACTATGAACCCCCAATCAAACCACCTTGGTGGAATGATTCACACTATTGTGATTTCCATCGCAACAAGGGTCATAAAACAAACGAGTGCATGCGATTGAAACACATAGTACAAGACATGATTGATCGAGGTGACTTAACGGTCGATGGTCTCAAAACAAATAGTGATCACGGAGCCTTCAAAAATCCTCTCCCTAATTACAACAAAGATGGAGCATCAACTTCAGATGATACACGTGGAGCTCGTATTAATCACATCTACAACAACACCATCAACCACATATCAGCTGAAGATCATCAAGTCAATGTCATCACCATTCGAGATCGGCATGATCATGAATCAGTCAATGTCACAACCCGAACTCAGAAATATGTCTTGAAAGGACATACTGCACCTACAATTACCACACCAAAAATCCAATATGACTTGGTCAACCAACTACGCAAGACTCCAGCTTAGATATCTATCCTAGAATTATTAAAACTATCACCAAAGCACAAAGACATATTAGAGCAAGCACTATTGGAAACAAATGTACCTCAAAATCTGGATAGACAGATTTCAAGCCATGGTTGCCCATATGACTTGACCTCATAACCTCACCTTCTCAGAGCATGATAATACTTCCTTGAGTCATCCACATAATACTCCTCTCCATATTGAAGTCATTTTTTGCAAACACCAAATAAAGAGAGTCTTAATAGATGGAGGAGGCGGACTTAATATATGTACTTTAAAGCTTATCCGTGCATTAGGCTTCTCAGAAGAATCTATTGATCCCTGCAAAAAGATTACCATAAAAGCATATGATGATGAGGAAATGTCCTCTAAGGGCATAGTGATATTACCTATTCAAGTGGGACCAGTACAAAAGGATACTATATGTCAGGTCTTAGATATTGATCTAACCTACAACATCTTGTTAGGATGACCCTGGATACACGAAATGCAAGCAGTACCTTCTACGTATCATTAGTGTGTCAAGTTTCCTTATGATGGACAAGAAATATCCATATCTGCTGATCACAATCCATTTCAACATTGCAACGCAATGGGGGCAGCCCAAGATAGTAAGATATCTCATCAAACTCCCCACAATACTTCTGTAAGATATCTCATCAACTAAATCAGCACCATCATCTCTACATAACAAATCTCCATGAGCACTTGGAATGGAGGCAGGGTTACAATCAGTCATATTAAATTTCTTCAGCATATCCTTTGCATACTTTGTTTGACAAATGAAAATCTCATCCTTACTTTGATAAGCCTCCATTCCTAGAAAATATTTCATTTGACCAAGATCTTTCATCTCAAATTCTTTCATCATAGTAGCTTTGAATTCATCTTTCATCTTAGAACTACTACCCATATACAAAAGATCATCAACATACAAACTTATGATGAGAATATCACTACCTTCTTGTTTGTAGTAAAGGGTAGGATCACTCTTACTTCTCTGGAAGCCATTCTCCTAAAAGTATCCATCAATCTCGGCATACCATGCTCTTGGTGCTTTCTTGAGGCCATACAAAGCCTTCTTCAACTTGTACACATAATTATGTTTTCCTTCTACTTCAAAACCTTGTGGCTGCTCCACATATACTTCCTCTTCTAAGTACCCATTCAAGAAGGCACTTTTCACATGCATATAATGTATGATCCACTTGTTCTGAGCTACTAATGAAATCAACATTCTTATGGTCTCTTGTCTTACTACTGGTTTCCAATGTCTCTTCATAGTCAATTCCATATTTCTGTGTGAAGCCTTTAGCAACTAATCTTGCCTTGTGTATTTCAACACTCCCATCACTATTAAACTTCGTCTTGTAGACCCATTTGGTGCCAATCCTTTTTTTTCATGTGGAAGTTCTATTAACTCCCAAGTGTCATTCTATGAATGGAATCCATCTCTTCTTCCATGGCTTTCACCCAAACCTCATTAGTACATGCATCTTCAAAACATGATGGTTCAAAATAAACCTTGGCTAATAAAGCAAAATTCACTATCTCACCTATTGGGTTTTCTTCATGTACTTGATTTCCACTCTTCTGGTAGATATCACTCAATCTCCTTATCTTCCTTGTAGAACTTGGAGAAGAAGCTGGACTTGAACTTGGTACTAAAGAACTTGATGAAGGATTGCTTGGTGGAGTTAAACCACTGGATACAAAAACATTAGTTGGCTGCTCATGATCAATATCAGCAATTATATCATCATTCAAAGTAGATTTTGGCTTCTCAACATGGCCTTTTTATGACCATAAACTCCCCCTTCATCAAAAATCACATCTCTTGAGACAATAAGCTTGTTAGTGAGGGGATTATACAATCTATAAGCCTTGCTTTTCTCACTATATCCAATAAAAATACATGTCTCACTCTTTGCATCTAACTTCTGTCTATTTTGATCAGGTACATGCACATAAGCCAAACAATCAAAAACTTTGAAATAATTAACATTAGGCCTTTTACCATACCAAGCTTCATAAGGAGTCATCTTTTCTAGTGCACTGGTGGTTTTACAGTTGAGGATGTACATAGTTATAGCAACTGCATCTCCCCAATAAGAATTGCTCAATCCCTTGGTTTGTAACATGCACCTTGTCATTTCAACCATAGTATGATTCTTCCTTTCAGCTACTCCATTCTGTTGAGGTGTGTATGCAGTAGTAAGTTGCCTCTTGATGCCATTAAAATCATAATAACTTTGGAAAGCCTTGGAGTAAAACTCTCCTCCATGATCAGTTCTTAAACATTTGATCTTGCATCCTTTCTCATTTTCCACAAGGGATTTAAACTTCTTGAATGTATCCAAGGCTTCATCTTTGGCCTTTAAAAAATACACCCAACAATTTCGTGAGTAATCATTAATAAAAGTGATGAAATATGATGACTTACCCAAACTCTTAGTCTGCATAGGACCACATATATCTGAATGAACAAGCTGAAGTGGGTGATGAGCCCTCCATGCATTGCCCTTTGGAAACTTTTCCCTTGCATGCTTTCCTTTAGCACAACCTTCACAAACCTCCTTGTGTTCCTCAACCTTTGCAAACCAGAAACTAATGCATGTGAGGTTAGAAACTTCAAACTATGAAAATTTAAATGCCCATACCTAAGATGCCATAACCAACTTGAATCCTCATAAGCCATATTTGCCAAACTGTTGTTATGTTCACCAAACCTCAAGGGGAACATCCTATTTTTTGTCATAGGAACAACAGTGATCACCCTATTACCCTTATTCTTATCATAGATAGTACATGTCTTATTCTCAAAGACTACTTTATAATTTTTCTCACATAGCTGCCCAACACTTAACAAATTTTTGCTTCAATTGTGGAGTATAATAAATATCATGAATACTCTTTATACCTTCTTTTGTTTGGACCTCCATAGCTCCTTTGGCAGAAACCTCCAATGATTTATCATCACCAAGTTGGATCTTGGATTTGAAACTTCCATCCTTTGTTGAGAACAACTTCTCATTCCCTGTCATATGGTTAGAGCATCCAGAATCTAGGTACCAAACATCTTTACTAGTATTTTCACCCTTGGCATAAGATAAAAATAAGTGATCAAGAGGATTGTCACTACTTTCTTGAGCATAGTTAGCACTTTTACCTTCTTTCAATCTGCATTCTCTTTCAAAGTGGCCATACCTATTACAATGGTAACATTGAAAATTTCTCTTATCAAATCTGCCTCTACCTCTTCCTCTGAAACCACCACTTCCTCTTGAGCCACCCTTGGCCTTGATTGATTTTGGCACTACTGCTGCTTGCATCTTCATTTTTTGTGATTAGCAATTTAGAGGAAAACGCTTTCTCTACACCTTCTAAAGAATCTTTCAATCTTTCTTCATGAGACAACAAGGATCCAACTAGTTGATCAAACTATAGTTTTGTCAAATCCTTGCTTTCTTCTATGATTATTGCTACATGATTCCATCTGGGTGTCAAAGATCTCAACACTTTTTTTATCAAAACTTCATTGCTTACAATTTCCCCAAATGTAGCCATTTTATTGACCACTTTAACTTGATCACTACCCTAGTAAGCTTCTTGTAGAGTCTTCTAGCCATCTTTGGCAGTTGTTGCTCCTGATATTCTTGGAAATAAGCTCTTATCAAGAGCTATCTGAATGTGAAACAAAGCTTGAGCATTCTTTTTCCTTGCTTCCTTTCTAGCTATTTTGTCATTGGTTGTAAGGGCATTCCATTCAGCTGGCTCTTCATATCCTGATTCAATAATCTCCCACAAATCTTTTCCAATCAAAAAAGGTCAGCATCTTAATGCACCAATAATCATAATCATTCCCATCAAATTCTGGAACGGGCATATGGTTAGAATTCGACATGTTTAACTTTGGTGAAATTCCAACAATAAAACTTTAACCCAAAACAATTGTACCTGCTCTGATACCACTTGTAGAATTTTGAACCTGACCTATCCTCTGTGAACCAATTGATTAGCAAACAATAACAACAAAAAGAAGAAATTGCAAAAAGAAATCACAATTCAGAATAAAAAATAAAGTGCCTTGTTTTTTTGGAATTGCACAAACCAATATCTTTATTGAAACTTAATTAAAAAATTACATAGAGACTATATATATAAAGAATTTGCAGCCTAGAAGAATAAATAATAACTACAATTCTAAATATATTCCTAGCATTGCATGTAAAGCTACTAAGGCTCTCAAACTAAAAAAAGCAAACTACTCCCTAAATTAAGAATACAATAAGTGCATGCACAACATGCTTTATTTACTAAAAACAAACTTATGCAAAAAGAAAAACTAAAAATAGTCCTAAGGATTAATGCATGTTGGAGTACATTCTTTATTTGCATGAATAAACAAAAACCATTAACTAAACTAATCTAGCTGCATGCTAGAGCTGCATCAGTTATCAACAATTTTGTCCATGTTTAGCATTGAGATCATATTTGGCCTGTAGTTGTCATTCTTCGAGACATTGTGATCGGTGCATGCTATCACTTCACATTGACATGCCATTTTTATATCTCTTCTCTTTATCTCAAGATTTTTACAACTACTCTTCTTCGAAATGCTTGCCTTCCTTCGTTTGGTGTGGTGTATGAGAAGATGGAAATGGGTCTACTGGGACTTGGAAGGAATCTAAATGCAGAAATGGTTGTCGCTATAAATTCTATTTCAAAATTAAAGTTAGCTATTGGAGGTATTGTCAATAGCATATTTAATATGGGTTATGAAAATGTATGCAATATTTTTATTTTTTAAGTCTATATAGTATGTATAATATATTTTTGTTTTTATTTATTTATTAATTGAAAATTAGAATACAATAATCTTTTGATTTTTAATTTATTAATAATCATAAAAATAATGCATCCTACATATTCCATAAATATTATCATAAAATTCTTATGTAGATTGATATATTATATATACAATAATGTTTAATAATATTGTAACTTTTAAATTTTTAAATTGAAGATTATAGATTTACAACAATGCACAATAAAAAATACTGTAACTGTTTAGTTCTTGAGTTAATTATAAATCTAAAGAATTTGAATATGAAATCTCAGTAAAGCCATTGCATTCAAAGCACTCTCAACATAAATATTTATTAGTTGTTGCCATGAACTACTGTGGAGGTTCAAATCATTGAACAATGATTAATCTTCACCTATTCAGCTAATTGCTAGCATTCGTTGCATATATTTTATTTTTTATATATATGCGATATACAAGTAGCATATAATTTGGATAAAAACTATTCATTGACATTGGAGACAGCCTGCAGAAGCATTTACAGAAACCAACCGAAGAGAACACATGACTCCATAGGTCTTGGGGTTTTTGACAATCACAATAGTCATAGTCTGTAGGTGACTGGCGATAAGGTTGGAGTTACATTGGTAATAAAAAAATCACATGAGCATAGGTTGGAGTTACATTGGTAATCAAAAACACAAGAAACTAAAAAAACAACTACCCACGGTGGAAATATTTTTAATTTTTTATTGGGTGTATGGTCGTTGCGAACTATGGTATTTGTCAGATCTGTGTTGTAACTTATTTATTTGCTTTATACAACAAATGAGGTGAAAGATCCATCTAAGAATACTATAATGTCATTCTCTACTACTAAAGACAATTTATATAAAAGAAAAAATTTCACTTGAGTTTACAGTTTGGAATTGGATATTTTTATAGTTAGAAGCTTTTGTAGCTTTAGGAAAGCTGAACTAGACTGCAGTAGATAAGATCCAGGAGACCAACTTCTCCGTATTGCATTCGGATTTTTGGGAATTGGGTTTTGGTCTTATAATATTTTTCCACAATCATCTATTGTAGAATATGAGCCCAAATCTTATTGCGGAGTAACTTGAGGAATGGATAATAAGACTGCTCATATTCTCTTTATTTTCAAGTTCCTAATATTCTTAGAACCCTACTCATTATAAGTTCTAAGCTACAAGTCGATAACAAATATTGAATCTTTCAAATAATTGCAGAAACTTTAAGATGATTGTTCAATTTACAACACCCAAATTAACATAACTGTAGATTAGATACTACCATTTGGAAGGATTTTTATGCAAATAGTTTGTGGAAATAAAGATTCTAATCTTGAATCAAAAGAAGAAAGAAAACACTTTGATTGAGAATATAATTATATGGGTATATATCATGTATGATAAGAGTTGTATCTATGAGATTCAAATTCCAAGAGAAGCATACATGTATCAAATACTACATTTTGTTCATCAAGGCACCATGTCTTCCAATTATGCATATGAACAAATTATAGGACTAATAAGACACTAGATAGATGAGATTCAAAGTATTTGTTTTTTAACAGTAAAGGCAGAGCCAAGATTCATATTAATTTTGTATTAATTACAGTATTGACTTAGCTGAGTGGTATAGCATCAAAAACCATTCTCAGCATATCCAAAGAAGAATGGTTTCCAAGCAGGAAGAAAACCATAAGCACCATGATTTATCCCTTTAAAAAACCTAGAAAAATTATGCAGCCTAGGATAATAAAGCTAAAAAGAGTTTAGTTGGCAGATTCTCAACTGCCTAGATAACAAAGATTTTAAATAAAAATATGTATCCCAAAGTAACTATAAATAGAGTCTTGGATTAAGCTTCAAAAAATATTTTAACAAAACCAAATTAGGGAACCTAGCTTGCACTGGAGGGTTCAGATTGAGATGGTTCAATTCTCACTCTCCCAC
>NW_026729980.1:0-28000 GCF_030272615.1 Cryptomeria japonica | reverse complement strand
ATTCTTTCCATTCTTTTTTCTATCTGCTACTAACAGAGATTCCAAATTTTTATTTTCTGCTTGGGCTAACAACTTGAGCATACAAAGACCTTTTACATGGGATCATACATCATATATTTTCTTGCTTGGGCATATGAGTATACAGGATTGATGTATAAGGACCAACTGGTACAAGATTAGGACAATTGAGAGCATGTGATTCTTACCTACAACTGCATTATCTCAACAATACTCACTACAGAAGTGTAAATGATTCTTTCACTATGCATATCACCAAGAAATTGCAAGGTGGCATTCATTAGACGTTATCTCCAGAAGCAAAGGAATTGATAAAGAAGTTTGGTGCATGGTTCATTTAGTTTCCAAAATTCACTTATATAAGAGATCAAGGATACTCATCCACACCTCTTATGCTGCCTAGGAATCCTATAGATAAGTTGGTGCTACTTGAGATAATAAGACAGTTGTTGACATACAAAAAAGTGCAAAAGAACAAAATGAAGGCAAAGATCCCTTTTCCTATCCCATTAGGAAATTCTTTAGAGGTATTCCCATCTCTACAAGCATAAGAGGAGATAGATGAAGAACTGGAGTCCTTCCTCCTCATACCATATGGTCCTGGAGTCAACTTTCATCCCAATGGTAACATCCAAAAGACTAGTGGGAGGAAACATAGATACAAGTTGCATCTAGAGGATCACTTCATAAATGCATCAGATGATTTTAAAATAAGAAAGAAGATGTATTCCATGTTATCCCTTGACATAGCCAGATCAATTAAGGTGTTTAATGTTCTTGATCAAACACAAGATGATGGCAAGTATCTCCTATCAGTACATGACAAGTAAAGGAGAAAGCTAGTGAAAGTCAATTGGAATGATATCGAGATTACAAATTTGAAAGAGTTGATGAAGCTTATCATTTGAAGCACATAATGATGGGCAGAGGAACAAATTCACACACTAGCTAATCAAGGCATTCAAGCGACATTTTAGATGATGGGAGAGATGGAGTCTTCAAATGATGGATAAAGTTAGAGTCATTATGAAATTATAGATCAATTAGCTCACTCATGAGGATCTAAGCAAAGGGAGGATAATGATGAAGATCATCTAAAGAAGAAGCACAAATCAAGATCAATGCATTAGTTCTCTACCAATACCTCATCTGTACACTAAGTACAAACAAGTCAATAAGCTGAACTCACAAATAAAGGAAAGCAATAGTTTGTACAAGATAAGATACCCTCACCTAAGTCAGTCAATGACAAACCACGAAGTAATGTATATGTAAACATTGAAGATGATGATGATGAGAAAGAAGTCACTTCCCCTCCACAAGAAGAACAAAATTTGGAAGAAGTACAAGTTAAGGAAGAAAGATTAGTTGTACCTACCTGGTTAATGGAAAGGTTGACAATGAAGGTGATTATAGAAGAGGAACAAGATCCGTTCGACCTAGGAAGCTACATGGACAAGAATCAAGAAAGTGAAAGGAGGACACCCACCAAGATGTCAAAGATAATGACAGATGGGGATGGATCAAGGGTGATACAGGTTGCCATCTCAAAGGTAAATAAACCAAAAGATGAGATCACAACAATCCCCGGTGGTATGCGCTCGAACCAGATAGAGAAAACAGTGAATGATACAATAAAGACAGTGAATGATATGCTCAAGCAAGAGGTGGAAATGAATAGAAAATTGAAGAAGGAAATCAGTATCTTGGAAGGTTATCTCCAAAAATTTAGACTCCCTTTAAGGCGAAGTGGTGTGTTAGCTTCATCACTACCTCCTTCAGATACAGCTGATGATTTTGAGAAGATGAAGGGATCAACACAATTGATGGATGCTTGGATCACTAAGACATATATGAAAGAAAAGGCTTTCATCAGAGAACTAGTACGCATATTTGACAAAGTCATCCAGATATTTGAGAGAACCCAAGCACTTAAGGTAGTATATGATGCCTTAGTTTACACTCAAGACTTCACCATCCCTATATTGCACGTAATGAAGACTACACCATGATAAACATTGATGAATGAAGGGATACTAAAGGAAGAGAAATTAACATATTTTCAGTCATGGCGTAACATGCTTCACATGAGGAGGCTTATGTTTGAGGACATCAATGCTGGGTGCATACACGTTGATCAAGAAATGAATGCAATACATGATAAAATCCTATAGGTAACTAAAATTATACTTGAGAAATAAAAGAATGAAGGAGTTGACATTTTACTTGAGGATTTGATGGAGAAAGTAAGGGCTATCTTCTTTGGGTCACCTTCAGAGAAGAAGTTGGTCTCCATCCTTTCATTCGCCATACTTTCTAGCAAGACTATTAAAGATCTTGGGCCTTAGTGGGATACTGGCTTTTTTATTAGTCACGATGAGATAAATTATCTAGAGATGCAATTCGAGAATATTTCTCTAGTTCCAACAACTGAGATAAAATCTATGACATCAAAATTCATTGAATTTGTGGGAAGAGAAAAGGATAAGGGCAACTTGATTCTAGAAGAAAGTTTGTTATGATCCTATGTGGCAGTAATTTTCCTATTGGAAGATTTTCCTTGTATTTTGTACCAAATGGACGACACATTACCATTTATTAAGAATTTAATGTTTTGTAATAGTTAGGTATTTTGTGATAAGAAAACCCTAATTAAGGTTTAGGTGGCATAATTTGGGCCATTGATTTTTATTTATTCCTAGCCATCCATTGTAATAAAAATCTCTATATAAGCTTAACTTCATTTCATTTTCATTAGAGAGATAGAAGAGACTAGAAATCAGAGAAGGAGATCAATTAGAATACTTTGAAGAATTGTTGTTTGACATTTTTAGAATTAATAAAATCATTGAAGCATTGGTGACTTATTGAATTGTGAAGAAGATGCTTGTTTCTTCATATCTTCTATGAGAGCTTATTTTGAAAAGGATAAAAAAATTAGAATAGAATTTTCTTTTGAATTTTTAGATGAATAGAAGATGCATGCATGATTCAAACTGAAGCTCCATTATCCATACTACTAGCAGTGTGTTGATTTCATACTAGCCTTGTGTGGTCAACTAGAATTATTCAACTTAACTTCAATTATTACTTCATCATTGGCATGCTTCATCTTGAAGGTATTGTTGTTTGAATTAGTGATTTGAAAATCATTAAGCAGCCCTTAGAAGATTGCACTAGCATTGTGGAGATTCTCACAAGATGTTGAAGCATTACTTAGTTGAGCTCACTTGAAGTTACCCATCATTTTGCATTCCTAGTTAGAATAGTATTCCTAAACCCTACTCCTTTTTTCACATTTCTATCAACAATCAGTAGAAGTAGAAGAGCAACATTGCAATATAATTTGAAGAGTGTCATACCATTTGAGTTTGAATCAATCTTATCATAGAATAATTGTGTACGTCCCCTCACAATTACAACAAATCACATCATAGACCATTGAAGCTATCCAACACGTTAATACCTAACATAAGAGAACCTTGGAGTCATCTCAAATGATCCTTTGAAATCTTTAGCATTTGAGAGTCTCTTTAGCAAGAGAGGATAGAGTACCTTTGGTATTTTATTCTATGTTTGATAGTGCATCAAAACACCATCAATAGGATTTTAGGCAAGTGAGTGTTGAAGATCAACCCCTCAAAAGTACAAAATTCATCAAGTCTATTGTTCACATATTCCCTTCCATTCTCTATGCAAAGGATCTTGACTAGCTTCCCTAATTGCTTCTCAACATGAGTCTTGAAGGCTATAAATATATCAAAAAATTCACCCTTGTGAACAAGAAAGTAGACCCAAGTGAAGTGGGAGTAGTCATCAATGAAGGAAAGGACATAATGGGCCTTGCCAAATTAAGGCACTGGAAATGGGCTTGCTACATCATTGTAAAGCAATTGAAGAACTTCCAAAGCTCACCAATAATTTCCCTTATCAAACTTGCTTTCACATTCTTTCCCATGGAACACTAGGTGAACATACACCCTCTAAAAAACCAGTTTGAGGTACACCTATGGCCATGTCCTTAGATCTAAGTTGCTGAAGATAGCGGTGGTTGAGGTGACCAAACTGCTCATGACATAGCTTACTTTCTTAATATGAATGAGGGAGAAAAGCCATAGAAATAGATCAAGGCACAAAGTGGGAGAATTAATAAAGCCATGAATTGTGATTGGATTATCCCACTACTACCAAGGCATCATTCTCCATTTCTTTTACCACAACTGAATCAGGTGTAAACTCAATTTTCTTCCCATTTCCACAATGGGTGATTTGGTCGATAGAAAATAGGTTGGTGGTCAAGTTAGGAACATAGAGAACATTCTCAAAATTTCCATCATCCATTGAAACCAAACCCTTCCCTTCAACTTCCACTCGTGTTTCATCACCAATGAAAATGTGAGGTACCTTAGATGGCTCCAATGAAGAAAACTACTCCCTTGTATAACCCACGTCATGAGAGGCACTTGAGTCAAGTATCAACTATTGTGAAGAACTTGTGTTTAGCTACAAATGCTAGCCCTTTTCCCTTTGATTATGAGGAATTGGAAAGAGATGATTCTTTCTTGTAGGTAGAGGAAAAATTGATGTTGTTCTTCTTAATGATGTTTTTCAACTCATCAATCTTCTTTGAGTGGCAAAGATGCTCATCATGACCAAATTTCTTGCAATATGAACAAGTTGACCTCTCCTTCTTAGGTGTATTCTCCTTCTTGGAAGAGGATAAAGAATTTCCTTGTTGTGGAGAGGATGAGTGTACTCTATCTTGTTGTGGCTTTGGCTTATATTGCTTATGGTTCTTGTGTTTTTCTTGATTCCTTTGATTTTCTTGATTAGCTTCAAACACCTTGGACTTTTAAGAATTGAGAATCTTCATCTTTATCAACATTGATTTCTCAAGTATCAACATCTCTGTGAATGCATCAAATGATGGTGGATTGAATGAGACACCTAAATTCAATTGATGGGTGTGAAAGCTAGAAACAAAGATTGCATACTTTGATAGAAGTTTGTCCAATAAATTGTAAATCAATTAAGCATCCTTCTTGTCAATTCCACAATCCTTAAGCTTTTATCTTAGCTCAATTGCTTTCGTGACATGCTATTGGATTGTATCAAAATCCTTGGGATACAACATTGTGTTCATTTTCAAGCTTGTAGCTCCTAATCTCATCAAATTGATCATACAATTTGGCCATGAATTTGATGAAAATTGATAATGTTCTGGTGACATGGCCACCCCTAGTCAGTACAATATATTTTTCATTTCATAGGTCGCCGACGTGAAAAATTCGCCATTGGCAAATATTCGCCACTAAAGTAATCTTTGACAAGGAACCTACCATGAAATGACGAACTCTATACTCACTTGGTACATTATTATCATAATATAAATGATCCCATGATGTTTTATAGGAAGTGAGTTGGTTCACCTTACAACTGGCCCTAATATACTCAAAGGTGCATAGGCATTTTTGACTCATATTTAAAAGGTGTGTACTGAAACACACTATTTCATTATGGTGGTTACTTCAAACATTAATTTAGGAAAGAGTTCTAGCTAATATTAATAATTAAAGTGATGTCATCATTTAAATGTACTCTTTTTTTCCTCACATATACCTCTTCCTTCTTAGTTAGTCTTAGATTCTATTTTCAGTTCTACAACCATATGAAGAAATCAACAAAAAAGGATTTTACATTTCACTTTTTACATAATTGAGGGGTTCTTTGTGTCTCTTGTGTTGAATCAACTAGGATTCAAAATATCTATACTACCTACTAATTTTTAGAAGTTCCTTAGGCCTATGGATAACCAATCCTTTGTTGAGGGGTCACAAAATTGGGGACATTAATATTTTTTATGATGGATGTACAATAATCCATGTATTTGGATACCCAAACATTCCATACAAATCACCTTTCAAAGTACCATCTAAAAGTTCTTATCTAGATGCCTTGTGGCAGATTAGTGCTACAAACTATCCAAATTTCAAGCTACACAAAAGTAATAATATCGTCTAACCTCATGCCAATAATAGGTAGTGTCCATAAATCTAGGTACAAAAATCCATGAGAGATTAGGGGAAATTATTAGTCAAGTGGGCATAGAATGCACCACTTAAAGTTCAGCTACATAATCTAAAGGAACTTATCAATAAGATAAGACAAGTGGGTTTTGTTAGTTTTGAACATCAATTTGATGAGTTGGAAAACCTCATCAAAATCTATTAAGATATAGATGTGTGTGTGTGTGTGTGAGAGAGAGAGAGAGAGAGAGAGAGAGAGAGGCTAGATGGTTCAGGATCAAGCTTGTCAAGAGTAAACATATAAATAGTAATCCTTGAGGTATTAAGGGATTTCTCCTAGAAATCAAAGACACTCTTCATAAAATGGTGACCTTATTTAAGAATTGGATTTATTTTTTATGAAATTTAATAATTCAATCTCATGCCTATTTTTAAATAAACTTCAAGGAGTGTAGCTCATCAATTAGGTTAGTCAAAGGTCATTCTTCAAGGATTGGATATAAGAACTATTAAAGAAAAAAAGGAAACATAAAATAGTTGAGGAATATTGTACATTATAACCAATAGATGATTCTCAATACTCTCAATGGTCATTGAAGGAAGGAAATAAGTTGATAATATTATTGATTGTAGGTGAACAAATATATATGGTAAAATGTGGTGATTGACAATTAACATAATAGACCAAAACTACTACCAATTCAGTAAGTAATGACTGATTTTTACCTAGTCAAGGGACCCCCCCCCCCACCAACTTAAGGATTACATCACAAAACTTGTTGGTTAAATAAAATAAGTACACATTCTTGAGAAATATTTAATTGAATAAACAAATATTGAATTAAAAAGAGCTCTATCAAGTTGTCTCATGACACTTGGAAGAGTGTAGCCTCGAGATGAATTCTCAAATTCTTAGTCCCAAACTCTCAAATAATAGACATCAAATTATTAACAACAATGCACACTAAGATCTATGTACTCATAGGACTCCATCAATTTGTCTATTAACCATTGTAAGTATCATAAAATTATCGGGAAACAATCCATATTGAGCTCAACACCATATCCATTTACCTATCTTCAAAAATCAAACTTTGCAATATATGTATTCTTTAAATCTGTTAGCATTAAAAAAAGAAAGTGAACAACTGAAAAATGCTTCTAATGTAAAACATTATCTCAAAGTGAGAAACTAGCTTGAGATGATGGAAATTCCTCTATCCTTTGATGCCACCAGCATCCAATAGTTAAGGCTCAATCACAAAACAACATATAAAAAAAAAGGAGTTGGAAAGAAATACTTCCTAATGTCATCATAAGGTTCCTTATCAGCCTTACCCACCAATCTTGTATATTGCCTAAGCACATCCTTCATGTGGTTTTCCACTTCATTTGCAAGCTTCTATAAATCCTCCTGTCTATTAGTTTTGGTTTATCTTCTAACCATTCAACTTGTCACTAGATAAAGTTCAGTCCCCATGTTGGTTCCCAAATCAACAAAACAATAAGATCTAAAAGCTAGTCAAACTTTATATTCAATCCTAACACTAGACTTGGCCAATTAATAGAAAATAAGCATTTTAGGCTTTGTAGGACCTAGAGGTGTAACCCTTTTAACAATACCTGAGGATATACTCACACATACTTGACATGGTATTGTTCAACAAATGATGTTCTCACCAAATTTTGCCAAAAAATGTGAAATATTACTCAAAATTGTCTTAGATCTAGGGCAAACTTTATTAATTTGCATGGTGAACATAATAATTACAATAATTTACAAAGCAAAACAAAACAGAAATAAAAGCAAAGATTCATCAAATTTAAAGCTTTTTCCACCCAGGGTTTGACAAGAAAAACATATTAGACTAGTACCTTATCCATTGGGGAATACAAAAATGAGGCAAATCCACAGATAACAATTTGAACACAAGTTTAATAGCCACTAAGACACTATTGCTTTACAATAATGAAGCCAGCTGCAGGAAACACTTTAAATCTTCTTAATCCTTTATTATTCTAACTTAAATGATAATTTACAACATTAAGAAGATATTTACAATGGATCATTTACCCAATAAAGCTCAAATGAAATCATAGGCTATTCTCTGAGAAGATACAACATTATAGATCACAATTTCAAAGAATCATTAAAACTAAGTTATCCCTTTGCCTAGAACAACCCGCACCCAACAAATTGGAACCCTTAGAATGAACAAGAGAAAAGAGTAAAAGTAAGAAGAGAAGCTCTAAAGATAAATCTATTGTTGACACATGGCAGCATCTTCTCTGTCCAAATTTGGACTCTCTATTTTTTATATTTCTCTCTCTCTTCAGCTACATATCATTTCTTTTCTCAGTAGACTTTGTTTGCGTTTGCACATAATAATTCCCCTTTTTTTTATTTGCACACTTGCATGGCCCTGAACAAATAATTTTGTCTCATTTCTCCCTTTGCATTAGACTCCTTCAATTAATGTTTCAATGGAAATATTCTTTTTCAATTAATTTCTCATTTGTTGTATGATTTTTCTTTATACATGAAACATATGCAGTAGAAACACTTTTCCCATGTTATAATAAAATACTATTTCACCCTGGCACTCAACTTTTAACATGTCCCTTTGTAAAAACAAGTTCACCAAGTAACTACATTTGGCTCTGTTGAATGTAAAAAACATTTCACCTTCCAGTGAAATATTTTTATGACTATGCACAAATAAAATAATTTTCCTTTTATATCTTCCTCTTTTACATATTATTTTCACTTAATTGAAAATCAACTCAACCAAGCCTTCTTCTTGAAAACAATTCATTTGATGAAAATTAAGGCAAATGACTACATTATTACATTTCACCCCTTCCTATGAAAAACAATTCATTTGGTGAAATTTAAGACAAATGGCTACATTATTACATTTTACCCCTTCCTATGAAATCATTTTATCTTCAATTGAAAAACACTCATCTTACTGCTCAGCACTCGAGAAGAAAAAGAATAATCTACAAAATTGGGGTAGTTCCTTTGTAAATTAACTGCCATAGTTAACAATGTCAAAATGTAAAATTTAAAATATTACATCAAACGGGCTCAGAATTTGACAGTGCACCAGTGCACATGCTGAACATAACTGAGTGTTGTCCAATCACTACTTTGAAAAAATATCAAATCTTGGTTTCACAGGCCACCACTAGAGGAATCACTTCATCTGGATACGATGAGCATGTGTGCAAAGGGGTTTGTCCTAATTACATCAAATGTGTGAAATATTCATAGCCAAAGATGCCTCTTCTGAATTTTCCAAGAATGTCGTCCATTTGGAATTGGCTTTGAAAATATATCAAATGAAGAGCTGGGGTGCTACAAACCAAAAATGTGGTAGATAAACATATAGAGAATCATGAGAACATTCACCCTAGCATGCAGTTCAATAGGTCATGAAATAAAAATTCAAATGTAGGACTCCTTTAGCAGATTTTACATAGTTCAGTCTGTAAATCTGAATAAATTGCAAATGGATTTGACATGGAAAATATGTCAAATTGACTCATGGGGCTCTAAGAACTGACATGGGAGTTCATTAAGATGTAGAAAATTACCAAAAAGTATTGGCCTAACATGACACTTAACTGACAACAAAATACAACTCGCCAAAGATGGCTACTCAGAAAAGATTGACAGTGTGGAAACAACAAACCCACCTTAAGACCTCAAATCAAGGACTTAAAAAACTCATCAAATCTGATCCTGGAAGGAAACAAATAGACATATGCCATATTTGAGAAAAGGTCAGCAATGTCCCCAAATGGTTTCTCATGAAAGTCAAGGGTTGTCAAAATATTGGCCCTCAAAGTGGGTACTTGAAAAGATTTTGTGGGGTGCTTCTGAGTGTCTCAAGCAAATTTTCACAACATTAGACCCTCAAAATTTTGCAAATTTTGGAAGACCTAACATCTCACATATCTGATCACTTTGAACCTATCTTTCCCTTTGCATATCAAGTGGAACTAGTTATTTAAAATCTTCTCATTCTTAATTATGATGTTATCTATGTAGATTGCCTCTAACCTAAGGTCCCTTTGCAGGAGGCTGTGTATCGACATTATGTACCTATATTCCTATATCTATAAAGACACATTTGTACTGAAGAAAAGAACAAATTAGAGTGGGAACAAACGAATGCCAACTATTCCATTGGATTGTAAAGGCGCATAAGCTTTTTCTAAAGACAAGCATATCCTTTCTAGAGATGCTTATAATAAGTGTTCACAAATAGAAAAAGTATCACATTCTGAAAAATAACTTGCAAATTTCCCTTAAGAAATGCTAAGAAACTCCAGATAAAATCCCCCTAAACACAATCCCTCTTACATATATTCACTAATATGTCAATGCACTTTGTTTGCATCTAATTTAAAAACAAAGCTCTCCAAGCAAACTAAAATAATGTGTATGAAGCCCACACTCATTCCAACAACTACACCAAATCCGTACAACAAAACTAACTCAGCTTTTTTTTGTTTAAAAGTTACCTCTTGCTACATTAATTGAACAATTTAAGAATGAACATCTTGTGCTGCCTTGGCCTTTTTAAAGGTGCATAAGCTTTTTCTACATTCTCCTTTGTCTTTTTACTACAAAATAGGTTTAAAGGTTTTCATTTCTAGGACCTTGATCTAAACATCTTTGAATATCTTCTCGATGTGACCAATTTGTAAGAATCACTAAAAAAAAATTACAAAGTAATTTGTAAAACTCTCCAAGTGATACTTCACCTAATGATAAGACCATTGAAACTATGCTAACATATACTTTTTGATGACCTAACCAAGATAGTAAAACAACATCCTCAAATTTATCTTCCTTTTAGGAGCTTTTGTGTAGTGACCAAAGGAGCTTTAGCCCATCTAATAAAAAAAATAATGTCCTCTAAAACAATTTTTGAACAAATTGCATTTTCACTCGAAGTTCATGTATACTTTTTGTGCAAAGAACATTACTTGTAGCTTCCTTCAACATAGCACCTCTCTTGAGCGTCTACCTACTTTCCACTAGGTTGGACTTTGATGTCTTTTTTTTCAATCCTTGATTCCATCATTTTAGCGAAATAAAATAAAACAATTTCATGACTTGTGATTTGTTCTTCATTATGTTGAGAAAATACAAAAGCTTGAAATGCATGGGTATACAAAAAAGAGAAGAGTGAGCAAGGGTTATGTACATTGCACATATCATTAATAGTTTGGGATGAAGAGTAATATAATACTTCATCTACATATAGGTTTAGGAATTCTTTAAATTAACTTTTAAATATATAGAATGCAGGATATCAGTACATATTTTATATCATGTCTATGTAAAAGAATACATATGAATTTAAAATACTATAAATTAAATTACTAAAGAACCAAGCTAGGATACTTCTTGTATCTGACCCAAAATTTTCTACTCACTTTCTTTCTTTTGATTTCCATACCAAGAAAAAACTCAATCTCTCCCATGTTTTTCAAATCACATAGAAAATAAAGGTTAAATATGTCCAATAATCAATTTTGTTACTTAAAAATAATGAGCTACAATACTGATAAGTAATCACCAACATATTTGGAAACACAAAAAAGTGACCAAACTAACTCTATAGAAATCCCAACTCCAATATGAAATAAACCAAACCTTAAGGATATATAACAAATCATAGAGATAAATCCTGTAAACCATACCTTATCCTTCAACAACATGCCAATATGAACTTTAGTTATGACAAGTAGGCATCCTTCCAAATCCCCATATAGAAAAATCATCACAACATTTAACCATCAACCCCAAGGTCAAATACAATAACCAATTAAAAAATCTTGAAAGATGAAAGCTTCCCAAAATAAAGAAAGGTCAAACTAACAACTATTCCCAAACTAGGGAATATGTCCAAAGCCATCAACCATCCCGTATTGTCCTCAAATATGTTTTCATAACTAACTTATACACCTAAGGAGAAAAATATAATAAAATCATACCATGTAAATATTTAACAAGGCCTCAAAACCGACATCTATATCTCAAGTCTCATTTTCATTTGAACAATAAATTACTAAACAAAATGCATCTAAAATTATAGATCAACAATATGAATTAAATCATTATCTTTCAAATGGCCCAATTGTAGGGGGGATAATGTTATTTGTAATGAGATGTTTCAAGTCACACCAACTCTGTTAACAATATCTTCAATAGGTCCATGTTAAAATCACCTTCAACTTCCAAGTGGAGGTTCCTCGATTTTGTTGTTGAAAGCTAGTCAAGGGGGTCATCATTTGACACTCAATATTTAATGTGCAAGAGATATCCAATCTCACCCAAATTTGACTATTAGTAATAATTAGAAAACTAATCATTTCATGCTCATGTCAAATTTCAACTATAGAATTGCAAGATCCAATGGTATCCATGAAAAATCATTTTTAAAATTAATAGATAGATTATCATAAATCATTACTAATGTCCCATTTGAAATTTGTATAGAACCAATAAATTTATAATGACGTCACATGGTTTACATCTTTCAACAAAACATCTATGTCCAATCAATAAATCTACTCCCAACAAAATTCATATCTTGCAAAAACTACAAATTATGATCTAAAGGACCCTTTAAGGTATAATATCATAGTCCTACCAAAGATCCTACTAAAAGTGATCTGAATTTACCATGGCAATATAATTATAATCTCTATGATATATTCATGTGCTCAATAATGTCATGTGAAAACTCGAAATACATGCAAGATCTTCCATGGCGTCATAGTCACTATTTCCAGTAGAAGACATTTTGCCACCACTAATTATGTTCCTTCCAAGGTCTCCTACTAAACCATTAATTTGAAACCTCTTGTGATAGTATATCCAATAGCAACATTCTATAAAAGTACCACTATAGGTATGGTATGGGTTACTTGAAGTACCATTACAAGTCAACTATAGGTGACTGAGGGTGCCTTTGTAGGTTAACTCTAGGTGACCCAAGTTATCTCTATAGGCCAAACAAAAGTGACTTGTAGAACCTCTATAAATTATATATAGGTAAACCACTCCTTAAAAACCCATCATTATAACTCTCTACTACAAAACATACCAATGTACTATGATCTACAAAAAGCCAAAAAAAATAGAATTTGCAACTTCATAGTATCCAAATAACCTTCCTACAAATAACCTATCATCAACACTTCGGATATCTAATCTTATTTTTTACAAGCAACATGTAGGTGTACCATAATACCCACAATTTCAACTACACGGATTTAAAATCAAATAAACCATTGATCAATAGAGTGGGAATTAGCTTTAGAATTTATGTAGCATATGATTCAATTATTTGAATAGGAAAAAAATAATTGCGAATCGTATCTTGCACCCACATCTTACATTTCTTGCATTGATGACTAAATCTACTATATAAAAGGTCTTTTGTACATTTGGTATCCTTTTAGCCTATCGACAAATTTTAGAATTAAACTTACCTTGTATATAGCTACAAAAATCACAAAGCTTACATTTCTTGCATTGATGACTAAATCTAGTATATAAAAGGTCTTTTGTGCATTTGGTTTCCTTTTAACCAAGTGACAAATTTAAGAATTAAACTTACCTTGGATATAGCTACAAAAATCACACCTTGCAATATATTTTAAGCATTTCAATCTTACATAGGATACCTCTAGGAACACCCTCCTAGATGTAGCTAAGTCTAAAGTGTAGGATAGCTTATCCACACTCATTCTTTGTCTCTAAAAACACTAAGATTTATTGATAAGCTCTTGTTTTACCGTTATGAATGATACTCCTTGACCTTGATGGTAAAAATATGTTACAAAATTGTGGACCTATACTTTTATGAAATAATAGTTGACATTGTATTAAAGATAGTATTAATATGATTATATATTAAAAAACCTTGATAGATTAATAACAAATGTATTTAAGAAGACAAATGTCCTTAATTAATATTTTTGAAAAATCCACTTTAAAGCTTGTCTCTCCCTTTAAGAAGAAATGATGACTTTCTCAAGTTTTAGATTAGAACCAATATACAAACCAAAAAATTTATTCATAAAAGACAAATTATACAACAAAATAGTGGGCCCATTGAAAAAAAAATCTCCATGTAGGCCATCTATATTCTCCTAATTTAAGGAATAACTACCAAATTTGATGATCAATAGATGAAGTTTTAGAATTAGTATGACAATTCTTAAGCACAACTACCCATGCTTCCACCATAGATTTCACATGGAATGGCAGGACATAAAAGTGAAATCCAGTTCCTAATGTAGAAATTGGGAAAATTCAAACTCTTAAATGTTAATCACATGACAACCATTCAAATGATAAGACACAAGTGGTCCACTAGAATTGAAATTAATTCCCTTGTTCCCATAGGCATTCACATTGTAGTCTACTCTCCTTAGAATTTCTCCCATCAAATTACTGTGCTTTCTCCAAGTAGCACTACAACACAAAATTTGCATGGAATGGCAGGCCAGAAAAAGGCCAAAAAGTACAAAAAAGTGAAATCCAGTATTGTAGAAACTGGGAAAGTTCAACCTCTCAAATTTAAATCACACAATAGTCATTCAAATGATAAGACACAAAATGGTCCACACGGATTGAAAGTAAATAAAGATCGGTAGAGGAAGGGTACCAGTAGTGGACATAGCTAACTTCGCGCACATAGAACTCTCAAACCGTATGTCGGATTTCAATTTTTTTGTTGTCTTCGTACATGACTTAACTTCTTATAAATAAGGATCCGGCTTTTGGGCACTGACGATGCATGTTGTGGAAATCATTATGTTCTGAAAGGTCAAAAAGTGGTCATTTCAAAGTGTCTACTCATACATGAACTACTTTGCACCAAAAGTAGATAACTCAAAATTGCAGTAGTAGTGGAAAAATGCCCCAGTAGTAGATCACTTTTTTTGATATTTTTTTACTATAATTAGCCCATTTGTGAGCCACTACTGACGCATTTGTGCACCACTACTAGAACATTTGTGCAAAATTATCCACTATTGGTACATGTGATATTCATTAATGAACTTTTTATTATCAATTTGTTGGATTCCTTTGCAATCTAGTACTAGGGGGTTGGGTTGGCAAAAAGGTGTCCACTATTTGTACCCTTCCCCTAGTGGGTAATCTCTTTATATGTTTTCTTTTCCAAGTGGCCAACATATTATTCTCTTTAATTTTATTTTTTTCATAGTGGTGGAAATATTATTTTCTTGAATTGCAAGTACACAAGAGGAAAACACCTTCCAGGCTACAAAGTTCATGTTATATATGGCATTGTTGTAAGCAGTATTATTCATACTCTGTAGCCAAGCTTCTTAGTTTGAATTGCATTTAGCTACTCTATTTCTTCTTTGTTTTCTCGGTTCCAAGAAAAGAATTGAAGGTGGCGTCTATAAATCATTTACATAAACTCAATAAATTAGATTATAAAATAAAATTCTTATTATCAAAATTTGGTCATTTTTTATTTACTAGTAATTAATAAAATTATTTTTAAAAATATATTCAAATGTCAATTCTTAAGAAGTCATTTATGTAAGACAAATTAAGATGACCACATAAATCTCATATTTTCAAAAAATATGAAACCTAAATTTATTTAAGATGAGTTAAAAAGTTACCATAAAAATCTTATCCCATCAATAAAATATAAAATTCAACCTATTCTGATTAAATTTTATCCATTAAATTATTGCCTAAATAACTAATGTTAAAGACACAAAATTGTGTGGAATTGTAGGCCAAGTAAAGGCCAAAATTTTAAAAGTAAAGGAACGCGGAAATATAGAAATGGGTGGAACAACTGGTGAAGTTAAACTTTGACAAAAATATGAAAACTGTAATTCTCACATGTCAGCTTACAATAATGTAGTCCTAGTCAGCAATGAATGTTCTAATGATATGATGAATCAATAAGGATTTAGACAACTACTAAGGGGGGGGAGGGCGGGGGAGGGGTGGGGGTGTGAATCAGTAGATAGAAAACAAACTAAACTTTCACCAAACTCAAACCCAACTCATAAGTCAATCACTAAACTAACTGGTTCAACATTGTACTATAAACTACAACTGCACTATCAAGTTTACCGGTTGACTGGAATACCAATATAACAGTGTAACAGATCTTAAAATCACAAACCATTTAACCAAAACATCAAACCACTTTACTAATATTAGTAATAGCACATTTCAGATCACTTCCAGTCATCTTAACACATCTAAGTGGCTTTACTAGTTAAACATATTAAACATATCAAAACATAACCATAAAAACCATTCACCACTTGACACAATGATTTTTGACGTGGAAACCCAAATGGGAAAAACCAAGGTGGGGATGGATACCCACAAGTATTCTGAACTCTTCTGAAGTTCACCCTGCGAGGAGCCAAGCCTTGTTAGAAGCTTTACAAAAATGTCCTGTTAGGAACAGATTCTGTTAAGGACCACCTGGTTAAGGGAGAAATACCCTGTTAGGAGTAACCTCGATAGAGGATTTCAAATCCAAGCTAATGGATCACCTGGTTAGAGGATTTAGAAAACACCAAGCATGGTAAAGATTACTTGGTTAAGTGATTTAATTGTTGTAATTGTTAGAGAACAACAGGGTCTTTGCTGATCTAGTAATAGCACTACTCTGCTTGATCAAATTTTTTTATGCTCCTATTTGCCTTCACACATTCTGCAGATACACCTTCTAGTTTGGCAATTAATCACACTGACACCAAATTGCCAATAGTACTACAAAACAACTCATCGACCTTATAAGCAAAGAAACAGGTCGGTAACACATCTTAAAATCTAAGATCTCATAGAGATTACAAACAAATCGGTTCAAACATGACAGTTGAATTACAGAGCAATCATCTGCACATTGTTCTAGACAATCTCAACTGCTCCATGATCACCGCACATAGGATCCCATAACCCATCATGCAGTTTCCACTCCATACTATGCACTCACTCATTCCCAAGATAAAAAGGTGGAACTAGCTATTTAAAAAATTCTCATTCTTAATTATGACATTATCTATGTAGATTATCTCTAACCTAGGGTCCCTTTGCAGGAGGGTGTGTATCAACATTATATACCTATATTCCTATATCTATAAAGACACATTTGTACTGAGGAAAAGAAGCAATTAGAGTGGGAACAAAGGAATGCCAACTATTCCATTGGATTGTAAAGGTGCATAAGCTTTTTCTAAAGACAAGCATATCCTTTCTAGAGATGCTTATAATAAGTGTTCACAAATAGAAAAAGTATCACATTCTGAAAAATAACTTGTAAATTTCCCTTAAGAAATGCTAAGAAATTCCAGACAAAATCCTCTTGAACACAATTCTTCTTACATATATTCACTAATATGTCAATGCACTTTGTTTGCATCTAATTTAAAAACAAAGCTCTCCAAGCAAACCAAAATAATGTGTATGAAGCCCACACTCATTCCAACAACTACACAAAATCCATACAATAAAAGTAACTTAGCTTTTGTTTGTTTACAAGTAACCTCTTGTTGCATTAATTGAACAATTTAAGAATGAACATCCTGTGCTGCCTTGGCCTTTTTAAAGGTGCATAAGATTTTTCTACATTCTGATCCTTTGCCTTTTTACTACAAAATAGTTTTAAAGGTTGTCATTTCTAGGACCTTGATCTAAACATCTTTGAATATCGACCACTCCTGGATCACCGCACATAGGATCCCATAACCCATCACGCAGTTTTCACTCCATGCTATGCACTCACTCATTCCCAAGATAAAATAGTTATCTATACGCGCTAAAACCACTTTGAAACTCATCACATGCATCAGGCATACATTGCATAATCATCTCTGATCACCATTTGTTTATAGATCAACACAACTGATTTACCAAGCTCCATTGGTTAGGGTTCGACATATCAACACATTAGGGTTACCGGTTGATCTTATTGCTTCAATAGTAATATTGGTTTCCTTCACTTTCTCAACTACTGGTTGCAATACAACACTATTACCAGTTACAATTGACATCAATGAAAACATATATACTTCATTAATGCAATCTTCATGTAATGCCAACATGTTCATATGGTAGTCTATTCTTCTTGAAGTTTTGTTGGACATCAAATTATCGTCATTGAACAAAAATAGCTCTACATGATAGAAATTGCATTGGATTAGTTGGATGCAATCGGCCAAAAGATTCAAAAAATAAATTCAATAACCATTTGATACAAGTGGTCCACAAGGATTGCAAGATAATAAGACACAAGTTGTCCACATATATTCCAAGATGCCTTCTAGGATAGGGGGTTAATTTTGTAGACACCTAAAATTGTCCAGTCTAATTAAATAAATATTTTATTTATTTAATTACTTTAGCCTAATTCTTCTATTAATTAAATAAATCTTTATTTATTTAATTAATTCATTTATCCTCTTCTAGCCTTATTTCTCATTTAAATAAATACATTTATTTATTTAAATTATCCTTTTCCTAAATTAAATAAATATCTTATTTATTTAATTATCCCACTTCTTCTATTAATTAAATAAATATTTATTTATTTAATTAATTCATTAACCTTTTCCACCCATGACACATGTCATTCATCTCTTAATTCATACACTACCTACCTCTTTCATTATTTTATTATTTCTTTTACCTACCCTCTAATCCTAGCCGACCTTCTTTTTACACCTCTCAATCTTATCCCTCCATTTCATACGGTGTTTTCTATATAAGGAGATGCTTTCTTCATTATCAAACCCTAATCAACCTAGCTAATCATTTTATGCACTTGACTACAGTACGATCCTACTTGCAACCACATTCCGTTCTTTGTTGAGCTCTTGTGCACTTAAAATCTGAGAGCAAATATATCAAGCAAGATCAATGGAGATAGGAAGAATGGAGACCAAAACCCTATTGGACATGTGATGGTATAATCTTTGTGATTTCATTTGATTTCCATTGTCTTAGGTAATCTTCATATGTTATGGTGGATCTTTGTTGTTGTTAGGCTGGGGTTTTGTGGTTGAAATCATTTAGCCTTTCAATATTGTTATTATTGTTATAAATTTTCACCATAAACATTTTGGCACGCCCGATGGGACATGAATTTTTCTTAGATCTATGTTTTTTGCAGATTTTTCTAACCCTATATTGCTGTTTTGTAAAACAATTTGGAGAATAACCTTGTGCAACTAGGGTTTTGGACACAAAATCAAGATCTTGGAGAGATTTGTTCATATCTCACAAACGGCTAGGAAATTTTGCACCAAATTTTTTTGCAAGTTGAAGAAAGTACCAGAAGCTCGCAATCCAAAATTCAGAATTTTTGGAGTACAGTTTCATTTTCTATGAATTGTTTATGATTTTTCATAAAAAATTAATTTTGAGAGAAAATGAGAGAATTTTTTAGATTTTCTTACATTTTTAGAAATCTCTCATAATTATACATAGGATATATTCTTTGTGATTTTAATTTTGATGCAAAATATTTCCCTAAAAATTAGATCTTTAAAAATTAGGGTTTTTCTTTATTTTGATCATATCTCACAAATGGATTTGAATTTGGGCATAAAAGTTTTTTGTGCAAGTCAAGAAAAGTATCGGAAGGGTCCAGCAAAAGTTTCAAATTTTTTGGATGGATTTTACATTTTATATGAAATTTTTATGATTTTTCATAAAAAATTAATTTTGAGAGACAATTAGCAAATTTTTCAGATTTTCTTACATTTTTGAAAATATCTCAGTATTATACATAGGATCTGTTCTTTGTGATTTTAAATTTTGTGCAAAATAATTCCTCAAAAATCAGATCTTTGAAAATTAGGCCTTTGCATTATTTTACTCATATCTCACAAATTGCTTGGATTTGTTGCACAAATTTTTTTATGCAAGTTTGGAAGACCATCAGAACTCTCTAGTAATAATTTAAGATTTTTTGGATTGATTTTGCATTTTATATGAATTTTTTATGATTTTTCATAAAAAATTAATTTTTGGAGCAAATTAGCAAATTTTTTGGATTTTCTTACATTTCTGGAAATCTCTTGAAATTTTACAGGTGGTCTTTTTTTATGATGAATCAAATCTTTGAATTGGTCAACAAAACGCATTGTTGAAGGCCGCTATTTCACAAAGTCTTTTGGATCTAAAATTTACCTAACTTGTGTGCTTGCAGGAAGGGGTGATCATTTGAAACAATCCAAACTACTAACAACTCTTTGTTGTAGGTCCTTGGCAAGGGTTTTTTTAATTTTTATTGTGTGCCTTATTTTCATAGACTAGCAAACACTTCCATTGGTGCACTAAAATTGAATCATTGTCTTTTGTGTCTTGAGCAATAGGCTCTTTTTGTTTAATCTTTAGAGGGCCTATCTTCCCATGTGGTCATTAGGACTACTAGAGAGAAGAGAATGACCCAAGTGGTAGCGAGGAAAACCCACCTCTTCCGAACCACTATAAACAACTGTATTCATGGTGAAAACTATGGATAATGTGTGCTGATTAGTTCATACTGACACTATGTCTCCCCATAAACCCGTTTGATCAAATTTATTTGATCATTTGTAGGGCGTAACCCCTACCGACCGGGAGCCTTCTATATTTACAGAGCTTAAAGTGCCGCATGTATGGCCACACAAGCGGATGCCCTTACTAGTAGCTTTTTGTTTTAGAAGCCCAAATCCTTCTAGTTGTTGGGGTAGGAGGTCGGACCTTTGGTAGCGTCCCACACACATATGGTTCGTAGTAGAGATACAAAGTTCACCATGGGGAGTTTTCGTGGGGACTGATGCTTGGCTGACCCGAGAAGTGAGTGTCGAGGGTGGAGCCAGTGAGGTCAAGCATCTAAGTATTCGCTCTGAATAGCGTAGCCTCCGGGGTAAAACCCCATGTGGGATCAACAACTATTGTCTTGGCCAGCCATAAGAATTGTACTTGACTTATTTTAAACATTCAAACATTTAAGACCAAACAAAAAAACATTGTGTCTTTTGTGTCTTCAAGTGTATGCAAAACATTTTTACATCAAACAACACACTTTTCTTGGAGTCTTTTTGAGTCTACAGACTTGCACACATTGAGTGCTCATCAACATTGTGTCCTCTTGTCACGAAAAATAGTCAAACATTCAGATTTGGTCACAACCACCAACTTCACAAATTGGAAAAAATTTATAGTCTAGCAAACAAGAGCAATCAGTTTCGAAATTCTTGATCTTCCTAGGTTGTTTCTCTAGGTTTTCATCTAGCATTCAACTTGTCTTTGGGTCTCACACAGTCCATCATTGCTTCACACCTTACTTTACATTTACATTTGTCTAAACTTGAGTCAAAAGGTCACTTGCTTGTCCTCATCATACTTTGTCAACACACTACATACAACAACATTTTGCTAAGTGGTCCCTCATCAAGGTCTCTTACCTTTGGGTCTCATTTGGTCTTACTTAGAGTCAAGGTCAACTTACCTCATCAAGAGAAACTATCCTCTCTTTGGAAGTCACACCTACTCTACTACATACATACTTGGTCTTACACTTTGGACATTGCAAGTACACCTCAGATTCATTTACATTCCATCCAACTCTTGGTCTTCCATACTTTTTCCATTTTCATCTAGTCTCACACATCTTGGTTAATATCTAGTTCATGGTTGAAACCCGTCTTCAAAAATCTAGGAGAGAAGCTAAAGAGGCTCAAGAGTCCGCAAACATGAGTGTTTATGAGTATGACAATGATGTCTTTTTCAATACTGATCATAACACATTACCTGACATGGAGGTCTATAGAAACATTCCAAATGTTGAGAACATGGACACTACAAACAACAATGATACACACAATGACAATATGGACAACTTTTCAGTACATTCAGCAGATGTGGAAGAATCCATTATGAATCCCCATTTCAATCGATTGGTTGAGGAAATAATGAGGAGGGATAGACAATACTTCCTACAAATGATGGCACAAAGTGGAGCCAAGATACCTCATGATTTCGACATGTCTCAAATAATGGAAAATCGACCTTTGCAACAAACTCACTCCAACATGGATCAAAGCAAACCTAATAGTGGAGGCAACAGAGGACCACATATGGTGCCTAAATCACCATCATCTTTGTTTCAAAAACTAGAGGTCCCACATACACATGGTCAAGCATCTGATACTGACCTTCGCAGGCCATTATGGAAGTCTTATGTAGAAAGATATGCTCAATCACATACCAATGCTAAGGATCAACCACCAAAGCAATTGGATATTCAAAGCCATGCTCAAAATTTGGACACAAGGAAACCTCGTGTCAAATTTTGGGGCAACACATTAGAACATGACATGCCTGTAGAGTATGGTATACATGGACAAAATAGATATGGCATTCCTCAACATGAATCTATACCAAGTGGTCCATATATGCAGCATCATTATAGACCTCCTCCGTATGAACATGTGTATGATCAATATCATCCATATATGCAACATGCTCCTCCTCCAATTGGTGCCTCAAGCATGGGGTATGGTCCGAGAAGTCGATCTCCACCTAAGAGCAATTTGGAGCAACAAATCAGGGACTTACAAAAGAAAATGGAGGACATAAATACACCAAAGGAAACATACACAATGAGAGACATATGTCTCTATCCATTTGACAAAAGCATTCCAATGCCTCCATTTCCTACACACTTTGTGATGCCTAAGTTTGATAAGTATAGAGGAAAAGGTGATCCTAAGGCACACATAACACAGTTTTTCACAGCTTGCATTGAAGTAGCTTCAAAAGAGACATATTTGATGAGATTATTTCCACAAAGCTTAGGTGATCAAGCTATGGAATGGTTCTCCCAGCTACCACCTGGTATTAAGTCATGGGGTGACTTAGCAGAGACATTTATTCAACATTTCTCCTACAATATAGAGATAGACATATCCGTCACTACTTTGTGCAACACCAAGCAAAAAGAGGGAGAGTCTTTTGCATCATTTTTACAAAGATGGAGGAATCTAGCCAGCAGATGCTCTTCTGAAATTCCACAAAAACAAATGGTAGAAATGTTCACCCAAAATGTTAACAAAGACATTGGTTATGATCTAAGAAAAGCTTGTTTGTCCACCTTCAAGGATGTCATTGAAAGGGGCTTAGCAATAGAAAAGGTTCTAATTGAACAAGGAGTCATTAAGATATTGAAGGAAAACAAAGATGACTTTAAAGGAAAAGACAAGCCAAGATTTTGGAATAAAAACAAGAACACAGTCAATGATGGTGTTGTTGACGCCAACACAGTGCGACCCAAATTCATCTTTTCAGGATCAATTTCTACAAACAATCAAGTGAATACTCAAACAACTTCTAGATCACGAAGAAAGTACACCCCATTGGGAGAACCACTTGAGTCAGTTTTCAAAAAGCTAGTGGCAAACAAGGTAATCACTATTCCAGATTTTCCTCCATATGAACCAAAGGTCAAACCAAATTGGTGGAACGATGATGAGTATTGTGAATTTCATAAGAGCAAGGGTCATAAGATAGGAAATTGTCATCGACTGAAGAACATCATACAGGATCTCATTGATAGAGGTGACATTGAGATTGAGAGACACTCCTCCAATCAAGAACATGAGATGTTTAAGGAACCATTCCCAAAACATGACAAAGGAAAAGCTAAAGCCATAGATGACCAAACCAACTATACCAGAGTATCCTATAACTATGATTCAACTATCAATCACATCTCGATGGACAATTATGTCTCTACTATTATCATCAAGGACAAAAACCTTGAGAATCCTACTCAGAGACCCAAGATTGTCCTAAAAGGTGTTGGATCTTCTTCTGAACCTACTTCCGAATGTAATGTTACAACCCATCAAGGTAAAATCACTTTGCAAGGTGCTCCAACCAAGAACACCACTTCTTCATCAACCAAACCTGAGTACGACCTTGTAGAACAGTTAGGGAAGACACCCACACTCATCTCCATCCTTGAGCTCTTACGCATATCCCCCACACATAAAGCCATTCTTGACAAAATCTTGAGAGACACCACCATTCCTACTAATCTAAACGTGGACCAGTTTCAAGCCATGGTGGGATACCTTTCCATTCCACACTCCCTTACATTCACAGAAGCTGACGACACCTCCGTAAGTCAGCCACATAATGCACCATTACACATTGAAGCCTTCATACACAAACATCGAATAAAACAAGTCCTGATAGATGGAGGAGCAGGTCTAAACATTTGTACATTGAGCACAATTAAAAAATTGGGATATTTTGATAAAGCTGTGAATTCTACAAACAAAATTACTATCAAGGCATATGATGATGAAGAGCGTTCGTCCAAGGGTACAGTCACCTTACCTCTCAGAGTTGGGCCAGTTACAAAGGATGTGGTTTTTCAAGTCCTAGACTTGGATCTCACATACAATATGTTACTAGGATGTCCATGGATTCATGAGATGAGCGTAGTACCATCTACATATCATCGATGTATCAAGCTCCCACATAATGGAGTTGAAGTGACCATCAAAGCTGACCCAAATCCATTCATATATTGCAACAATTTGCAACCTCAATCAGAAATAACAATCCCAGTCAATCGAGAAGCTATTCCTTCATCAGCATATGTGGATCCAGAATCCTTGAAACCTTCTACATCAAAGCAAGCAGAGCTCAAAGAAAAATTCAATATTGAAGATCTGGGATGTGGTGAGTATATCTTTCATGTTGATCAACTCCCACTATCTCCTAAGACATTCAGTCAATATGAACAACCTACAAACAATTCTCAATGCCAAGGAATTGGGTGTGAACCACCTAGTGTTGTGGCTACTAAGTCTGAATGCAAATCTCCTCTAGTGGTGCAAGCAACTCTTGATATCAATAGTCCTAAGAGTGGTTCCAACGAAGAATCTATTGAGCATATCGCCAGCCCACTTGAGAACTCACATAGCTTTACCATATCATCTGCTCATTCCATTTTCACTCCACTCCTAGACTTGGATCAACAAGAATTACAAAAGCCCTTACTAATTGGGGATCATATATCAAGATTTGAAAAGAAAAATCTAAAAGTCAATAATAAGGAAAAGTCCTTTAGTCCAAATCAAAATCAAAAGCTACTGGACTCCACAAAAATCAAAGTCAAGGATAAAAATTCTATGAAAGAAAAAGAGAAAGATATGATCTCCCCTAATATCAAAATAACTGGGGCCAAAAGTTCTAAAATTTCAAGTCAAAAAGCATACTTGTTGATCCTAAGTCTCCATCATGCTATCCTACTTTCACTTCTTTTCACAATCATAAGCTTTCATCACTCATCCACTTGTTCCTCACATCCTTTCCCTTCTGGTGATACATCATGGACCTTTAATGGAACTTCCTCAAAGGACTTTGCTATCAAGGATGCCCAAACTTCTTTAGGTGACATGCATATGGGCCTATGTAGTCCACACACTAGTAATTCTATCTCAGTTCCTTTATCAAGGAAGACAATCACTCAAGATACACATCATTCAGTCAAGAAACAATGTAGCTACAATCACAGAGTCAAGCCTCGCACATTTGAGGTAGGTGACTTAGTTCTCAAAAAAAACCCCCAAAATCAGCAAGACAGAGAGAAGAAGGGCAAGTTCGAACCAAATTGGCTTGGTCCTTACATCATTACAGCAGTATATGGATCTGGGGCATATCAGCTCTCAAATACAGAAGGTGAACCTTTGGAGGATCCTATCAACAACATGCACCTTCGCAGATTCTACACATAGCTCTTCGGAATATCCTAATTCAAAAATACAAAAAAAATCAAAAAATTTCCAAAAAAAAAAAAATTCAAAAAATTCAAAAATACAAAAAAAATTTATAAAAACAAAAAAAAATCGTTACTTGGTGAAAACTTGGCAAACAGGCGCCTTGTGACAACAAAAAAATTGAAAAATCAAAAAAAGTAAAGAGAAATCATTTTGTCCAACAGTGAAAACCACTTCGGTGGCACCTTGGGTAAGTACCATGGTGAAAACTGGGTCACCAGCGCCATGTGTAGAGACATTGCTCCTCCCTCCTTCAGGATTCACTTTCATCACTTCACTTTGCACACACTCACAACCTATTCATTCATAAAAAACTTACCCATTCCCATCATGGCTTGTTATTGATCTACCCAAGATTGGTTAGCCATTCATAATAAACCTCCCTTTTCACCTCCCTTTCCATCCATAACAAATCAAATCCTATCTGTGGCTAAGGCAAATCCTATGTCTAGTGATGAGTGTGGAACTAAGAACATCACATGTTTCAAGGAGTACAGTTTCTTCCAGCTTTCTTCAGTCTATCCGTGCACAATCGGCAATAAAGTTTCATCTTCTCCACAATAAAGTATCAGTTTCATGGATTCAGTCAGTTTCAGATGAGACACAACAACAACAATGGGCTTCAACAAAATCAAATCTTTCAACAGACTCAGGCAACATATGGTTCAGTGTTATCTATCCTTTCTATGAAAGTAAACATTATGACCACAATCAAATAAGACTTATACAAGTGACAAGAGACACTAAACTTGAGGACTACAGTGGATGTTGGTGTCGAGTCTTGGTTTTCTTTTGATTTTATCTTTTGGTGACATGTCTTTTAGCTTTTTCAGGATGTCTCTGACTAGAGATTCTATCTCTAGGATGTCTTTGACTAGAAAGGCAAGGATGGGGTATCATCACCTATTTTTGTTTGCTGTCTGTGGATTGTCTCTTAGTAATGCTATGACTTGTCCAAGGATATGAGGGCACTGTGAGTCTAGTGTGAACTGGGGCATTCTTTGTTTGTGACTATCTTATCTCCATGCAAACAGGTACAATGACTTTTTGGGTTGAACATATGCCTCTATTGTCATAACCTACTTGCCATAATAAAGCTCAATGATGATAATGCACAAGAAGCTCTTTCACTTTCATATCTTCTGTCTTCCATACCCCTTTCTTGATTGACTTCCATCGTCCTTCTCAAGTTCATGTAGCCTGCTATCACATGATTGAGTATAATGACACACCACAAACATTTGCATTTCATGTAGTTGCACCTGCATTACCACATATTAAGCATTTCATACATACATATAGATATCACAACTACATCACATCCTGCACACAACACATGTTAGCACAATTTACATTTGCATTATCATATTCATCTGCATTACATACATTCACATTTGCATCATGCATACACATATAAAACATAAAAGAATAAAAAAATATTGCATTGCCTCATATACATATTTGCATCCATATTATAAGTATCACATAAAACATACATCATGAAAAATCTCATCACATAGGTACACATGCATGTAGCTACCACAAAGATGAATCATCTCATATATATAATCATAAGTGTCATGATACAATGATGTCAAAATACATATGGCTACAAAATCACCTATAGGTGTCTACATCATCATACAAAATGGTACAATATTGATACATAGGGAGCCCTATACAGCTACGATGAACTCCCTCCCTTAGAGCTGGCTGGCCTCGATAGAGTCTAAGCCCTAGAAGGACCCCTCATGTCACCCTATCCGGACAGAGGAACCTACTGATAACTCCTGCCAACATTGTTGGTAGTGCTAATCCTGTCCATGTCATGGTATCCCATGCCACATGTCCCACCCTCATTTCCAGTCCCAGATCCTAGAACACTCATCTAAGGGCATCCCTGTCTCTGTCTCGATTGTAAGGAATCAGCTCCCCATCGATCAGTATCTGCATAATCCTGTATACATCCTCCAAGGTGACTATCATCTCACCCATCGGCAAATGAAAACTACAAGTCTCTGAGTGCCATCTCTTAGCTAGTGCAGTCAGCAATCTCATGTTCGCCTGAAACTCAG
>NW_026729979.1:0-28000 GCF_030272615.1 Cryptomeria japonica | reverse complement strand
AGCCATCACCGTAATGGTTTGTGGAGCTACAGGCGGTCTCCCACCACTTCGCTGGCCATCTGTGAAGGTAGTTGCTACGGTCAGCTAAACCACCAGTGGGCAGTCATTGCGGTCATCTAACCGCCCGACCACTCATCGCTTGGCCGCTTGCTTCCCACTGCCCACCGCTCACTCCCGAATGCCACCCAAAATCTGCTGCCGCTTGACCACCACTCAAAGCTCCACTGCCGCCCAGCCAGTGAGCCACCTTCGCCCAATCTCCTCCTCTTGCTCCTCCTTGAAATCTTTTTGACAGGGGGGAGGTTGTTTTGTCATAACTTGGGCAAACAGAGTCTAATTTTTTTAAACGGATAGGCATCAGAAAGATATTTTTGAGATCTATTCAGATCTGGATGTGAGATTTTCTGATTGTTTCATCTAATACCTATTTGTTTCCGTTAAAGCCAACACTTTTTTCTACACTCTAGGAGCCATAACTTGGGCAAACAGACTCCATTTTTAGAAAATGAATAGGGGTCGGAAAGGTCTTGGAGAGCCCTACTTAGTTTTGGAGTTAGTTTTTCCATAAAAATAACCAGGTACAAAAAATATTATTTGACGCATTTTCTAGCTTTTGTCTTCTTTTCTAGCTCTTATTTTGTACTATTTTTTTGTTTTATATCTTGTGGGGGGTGTTATTTTTTTACTACTTTCTATAATTTACTTCAGAAAATAAGAACACCTATAATAAAAAAAACAAACCGCTTTTGCATCTTTTGTCTAGTCTGAAAGATCACTTAATTAAAAAATTAAGAGCAGGTTCAGGTACAAGTACACATGGCAGATTCTACAGTTGAGCTTCTTACATCCCAGAACTATCACCTATAGAAAGCTCGTATGACAAGGATTCTCAGATCATGAGTGTTGTGGTCCTGTTTGGATGTAGATCAACCTCTGTTGTAGTGTCCTTTTGAGATTCTTTAGCACCAGAATAAGATGGATGAGGCTATGGGTGTCATCTCCTTACATGTTTCAGACAACTTACTTTTTCACCTTGATGGTTTTGTCACTCCTTGGGCTATGTTGTCCAAATTTGAAACTCTCTTTTGTACTATCAATGAGTTTAGAGCATTGCAGATTGAGGTAGAGCTCTCTTCCTTGTTACCTGAGTCCTTTCCTCATATTGAGGAATTTCTGAACAAGTTTAAACCACTAGATCTATCCTACATAGTTATGGTAAAAATAAGTCAGACACAGAGTGTATCTACTCGATTCTCTCTAAGCTTCGAGGTCCCTATCAGATATTTGAATCGACATTTTATTCTACTATGGATACCTTGGGTACACGCTTCACCATGCCTACTTTTGATGTGTGACTTTGGTTTATAATCAGACTTAGGTGGTGTCTTGGAGGATGCTCATTGCTAGCTGAATCCTTCTTAGGCTTTGGTTTCTGCTTCTTGTTCTATTTAGATGTCTGAGCAACCAATGCTTTCTTCTTTGATATTGTGAGAGTGTCCAACTAAGATAGGTTAGCCTGCTCATGCGTTAAGCAATCATATAACACATCTGGTTCTAATCTTCTGAGTCATGCCATTTCGGATGATCCTCAAATTTTTTTAGAGCCAACAGGTCACCTAGAGTGGGATAGGGCCATGGATGAGGAGTATTCTTCTTTGATTAAGAATCATGCATGGGATCTTTGTCCTCTTCTGAAAGGATGGAAGTTGGTTCAGTGCAAGTGGATGTACTGTACAAAGTATGCTATAGATGGTTCTATTAATAAGTATATGACTTGTCTTGTTGCAAAGGGGTTTTCTTAGATGGAGGATATTGAGTACTCCAAGACCTTTGCTCCTGTCGCCAAGATGAATTCTATTCGCTTTGTACTTTCTCTAGCAGCTTCACGGGGATGGACAATTTTTCAGATGGATGTGAAGAGTGATTTGTTGCATGGAGACCTTCATGAGGAAATCTATATGGAGCAGTGTCAGGGATTTGTGCAAGATTCCTCTTTGGTTTGCAAACTTTGAAATTCATTATATGGTCTCAAACAGGCTCCTTGGGCATGGTATGAGAAGATGGACCCCTTCTTTCTCTCCACACTCTTTACATGTTGTCATTCCGATCCCATCGCATATATTCAACGTCAAGGGGATGATATAGTTATTCTTGTGCTCTAAATTGATGATCTTATCATTATCGGTAGCTCATCCTCCTTGATTCAGGATATTCAAAGAGCCTTGATGGAGTAGTTTGAGATGACAGATCTTGGCCTTCTGCACTATTTATTGGGCCAACAGGTTATTCAGTCTTCTGATGGGATTTCCATACTTCAGTAGAAGTATGTTCTTGATTTGCTTCACATATTTGACATGCTTACTTGCAAGCCTGCACCCACACCATTTTAGTCAGGTGTTGTTTTGTCTGCCACTTGTTCTACACCTTCCGTTGATCCTACCTTATATAGGTAGCTGGTTGGCAGTTTGTTATACCTGACACATATGCACCCAGATCTTTCTTTTGTGGTTGGTCTTGTCTCTCAGTTCTCCCATGATCCTCACAAGAGCCATTAGCAAGCATCCAAATGTATTTCGAGGTACATTCAAGGCACTACATAGTTTGGCATTCACTATACTTCAGGATCCCCTCACATTGTTGGCTTCATTGACTCAGATTGGGTTGGTGATGCTCATGATTGTAAGTCTACTTTTGGTTTTTTTTTTGCCTTTGGTTCTGGTCCTATCACATGGTCTTGCAATAAACAGTCTTCTATTGCATTATCATCTACAAAGGATAAGTACCGAGCAACGATGTTAGCTAGTCAGGAGGTTTTATGGCTTTGACAATTGATGATTGAGTTTAGGTTCCATCCTGACAGTCCCACTATTATTTGGTGTGACAATCAGAGTGCCATTCACCTTTCCCATAACCCAGTGGAGCACCAAAGGTCTAAACACATTGAGCTTCACATGTACTTCATCAGACAGTTGATTCAGGATGACTTTCTCATCTTGGAGTATATTCCTACAGAGGAGCAGGTTGCTAACATCTTCACTAAACCTTTTGCATCTCTGTGCTATCTTTAGTTGCGCTCTATGCTTGGGGTGAAGGAAGTTGTCCTTGGGGGGTCTCATTGAGGCCTTCCTTCCTTCATGTTTTTTTTGCATGCTTTTCCCATCTCTTTTAGGAGTAGAGTTTTTCCCGTGTGGTTTTCTCTATTTCTTTGTTTTAGAGAGATTTGGTTGTGATTGGGTACCTCATCAGGCTTTGTTGCTAGGACCCAAATTTTGCCTTCTTCATGTAGTTGCATTTTTCTTTCTTGCATTTAGTTTTTTAGCCACTCCCTAAGTTCATCTTAAGGGGGGGTGTTAGAGTTATCTTGTATTAGCTAATGATTATTTATTTAATTATTATTCTATTATACTCTACGCTTAAGCTAAACTTAGGCATTTAATAATATTGTAGGTATTTAATAATTATTTTAATTATTAAATACTCTTTATCCCTTTAGGGTTTCTTTAGGGTTGCACATCTTTAGGGTTTCATATTCTCCTTTCATAAGGATTGTATTGCAAATTTCTTTTTATTCCCTCTCTGAATGATAATCTTTTTTCTCAGAGCCATTATTGTGTTTCTGTCTCCAATCTTCTCTTGGGATCTCAGAAGTTGTATTTTCTCAACTTCTTCATTTCAGAATATCCAGAATGCCGGTAAACCCTAGATCCTCAATATATTTGTACTCGGGCTGAATCTTTCTAGAATCTCCCATTAACTTGTTCATGTACATGCTCTTAATGTCACTCATTCCCAAATTCTCAATATGACAACAAATGTAAGCTCTGACATCTTCAACATATATGATTCCTTTCGAGACACGGGAAAAAGCACCAATTGAATCATCCAAAGTAGCAATATGCAGATATCATTTGAAAATCGGCCTAGGACGGTCCTTGACCTCAACAACATTAGGATTTGAAATAAAAGTAGGTATAGATGATGACCTTGCTTCTATGATGAAAGATAAATACTTGAAAGATAGTTGCTAGTGAAAAACCCTAAAGAACTCTTCCAGTCACTGGTGAAATCGCTCAAGATAATATCAATTGCACTGAATCACCTTAGACTTTCTATGAATGCAAAGTGATTAGAAATAAAGTGAATTCAACTTTTTAACCTCCAAGAAACCCTAATCTATCATTGACATGAATGAATTCCAGTGAAAGATACCAGATCTCAATCAAACATCTCCATGCTGGATAAGGATCTCCAATATCTGGAACATCTTCCAGAACCTCTTCCTGGGGCATATGCACTATCTTCATGAATTTTTCCTACCCCTAAGGCATCTGCCTCAGTTACCGGATGAGCTTCTTGCCTATGTAGGAGCAACCTCTTCTGTCGATTGAGTAACTGGAGCATTCCTATCTGCTGATTGTTCTTCTAACTTCCTGACCCATCTTTGGGTATGATCTTGCTAGATTTCATTAACCTTCTCTTTTCCTTTCTCATTTGATCCATCATTGCCAATGGTGGATTTCTGCTTCTACAAAACTTAGCAATATGTCCAATCCCATTATATGTATAACATGTAACATTGCTCTTTTGAATTGCTTTGCTAAAACTGATATAATTGCTTGACCTGCACTGATTAGCCATATTTCCAAATTTTCCACATGCATAACATTTAACATTCATTTTGCAATATTCTATCTTATGACCATACTTATTGCATTTAGAACATTGATCGAGAGCAGAATTAGGGTTCTAATTTGCTCTATTTCTACACTGCCTAGCCATGTGACAAAATTTATTACAAACAAAGCATCTACCATTAAATTTATAAGCATTAAACTACCTTATCGGTGCCTTATGGTTTTGATCTTCATTTACAGTACTAGAATTCTATCCTTGTTAAAATCCAAGTCCATTGGAATCGCCATTCTATCTTTGCGTCTTCAATAACTCATCAAGTTTTACTAAACTAGTCTTGAATTTTTCTTTATACTCACTTGCAATAGTCAGATCATCTCTCATAATTATCATTTGTCTCTCAAGTTCTTGTTCATTACTCTGGGATTGCACTAAATCAGTTCTCAACATATCATTCTCATGAACCAACGTACCACATTCTTCAAATTTGTTTTTAAGAGATACAACAAGATTTTCTTCCTTGTTTTTCTAGTCTTCAATCTCTTTAGACATCCTCATAGTTATAGCTTGCATTTCATTCCTCATGACCATATTCTCCCGACTCAGCTTCAGACATCTCTCATTAAGTGCATCTTTCTCATCATTATCCTTATTCTGCAAAATTTCCTTCCTCCTAGCTTGAACAGATGACAACCTCTCTTGTAGGACAAGAATGAATTCCTGAGCAGAATTCAATTCATCTTGTAACTTCAATTTCTTCATCCTTTCAACATCATAATCTTCAAGTGCCACCTCAAGTTGCTTCTCCAAAATCATATCCATGGATTCTAGATTTAGGATCTTCCTCAAGCTATTAAACTTCCTCCAAGGCACAAGGCTGTGATACCAATTGTTGGAATCCAAGAACATTGAGAGGGGGGTGAATCGGTGTTCTACCAAAATGATCAAATTTAACCTTATTAACACATGCATTCACCAACTAGTATACCGATACATATAGAATTGAAAGAAGTAAAGCAACCAATAAGACAATCACATAAATGAATACCATAACACAAATAATTATAAGTGGAAAACCTCAAAGAGGAAAATTGATGGTGGAATTTGTGACCCACAATATTAATCCACTGGCCATATGAAGAGATATTATAAAATATAGGGGTGTTCACTTGCAAGAAGGCTTACAGCCTAGAACACACTTCTCAATCACAAAAAGAGCCTCACTGACTACATACAAATCCATACTACAATCCAGAGAAATGATTGAACTACAAAGATAACATCTTCTATGCTTGAATATAGTTTTGGTTAAGCTCTTTTTGTTCTAGTCTAAAACCCTAAACCCTTGCCGGAGTAACCCTTTACATAAATGTCCTCACATACATGCTCTCTCTCATATATCTCACATATCCTTCATTATTTCCTTATCCATACATATTACAAAATGATCTAATCAACTAACCTATATACCCCTTACAAACTATCATGCCTTATGTTAGCTTACAAAGACAATTACAATATGAATATACATGTCTGATCAATAACATAAATACATGAACATCAAAATCAATTTCCCATGTTGGATCTCCCAAATGATGTCGGCCTCCAATACTGATAACCTGATTATAAACCATGTCAGCCTACAATATTGGTAACCAAAGAAATCCATCCAACCTACCAGTGCTGGTGTCGGTGCCGGTGAAGAGATTGTCGGTACACTACCAAACCAAAAAATTAATCCAGAACATGTTGCCATGTTGCTATGTTACCATCAATGACAACATATTGAAACCAACCAATTGATTATCAACCGGTTTTACATCTATGTATCATTAAGCGGTGTAATTAGGGTTTGTAACCCTAATGGGTGAGCATTTAATGCAGGTAAAAAGGATAAAAGTGATTTTTCACTTTATTTCTTTACCCTAACGCATACAAGAAAGAATTTTTTAGCACTTGCAGAGCTAAGAAAGGATTGTTGGCTGATGTTTGTCAAAGTTGCATTGTAATTTGTGCAATAAAGATGATTTGAAGGTTGGAGAAGATTAAACTGGTGTGCACATGGGCATTCAACTGGTAAACGAGCCAACATGCGTGAAATAAGGTATTTCTTAAAAAAATCTTTCTTCAAATCTAGTTTATCTGGAATGGCATCGTATTCTAAACCAGTAGAGAGATTAATGATTACATCTGAACCTATGGAAGTTGTTGAAGCAGAAAAAATTGTGTCTTATAATGCTTTGTCACAAGTTCCTAGTGGTGTTATAGTGAAAGGAGATTTGTCCAGCTACATTGATTGCAAGATTGAGGATTTAGGATCATTGTCAATATATTCTCAGTTAAAATCCCTTTGCGATGAAAACAAAAAGATTCAATCATAATATATTAGGGTTTATGAAAAAGGTTTTCATAACGTAGCTTACTTTCTTGAAGATTTTGAAGAACAACATATCTGAATTATTTTGAGTCGAGTTCATGGGAAAACATGTATTTGGAAAGGACTCATACTATAACCAAGGAAGCCATTCAAGCTGTAACTAGTTTTTACTCAATCAGTGAAGTAGCTGTTCTGAGGCGTATTTCAAAAGAGATAATATACACTCTAACTGGATCAACATCTGATAAGCGTGTTTTTTCTATCAATAACATCAAAGACCTAGCGGTAAAATTGGTAGCTATGGTTATTGGCTACTGGGTATTTTATTCTAGCAGATTAAATAGTGTTCCATCAGTAGCAGTGCATACTGCTTACAAGATGATAGCTGAAAAATGTTGATTATGACCTATGTGAGGCCATAAGGAGACAATTATTGTTGAATCTTCAGTCTATCAAAAAGGATAGCATTCAAAAGTTTAAATTTGGACAATTATTAATTGGTCTATTCTTTATTTATAGAATTTCCTACCAGGAATAAGTGATCTTGAGTGGTCTAAGGATCTATCGATATCTTCTCAGATTAAGAACAATATCAAGGCTGTGAAGAACACCTTTTCTACTGCAATGAACAAATAGTTCAATGAATTTCAGAAGAAAATGAGCTTGAGAGTAAGATTGCCTAAGGATGTGGTAAAACACTTTGCTAAGGACATTGTTTTCACAGTTACTACTGATTTCTATTTAATGGAGGCAATTGAACCTAGAGAAGAAGAAATGGAAGATATAAGTTATGAGGTCAACTATGACTTATTGATTGGTTATGCTAATAACCTGTTAGCATCTCCAAAGGATAAAAAGAAGGCAAAACTGGATATTGTTGAAGTTTAGACTGCACAAGCCGAAACTAGTATTGTTCCTACCATAAGTGGTAAAGGTAAGAAAAAGAAGACTGGGCAAGCACCTCCAGTGATGAAAAATACAAGAGTGACACGAAGTGTCCAAACCAAAAAGGAGCCAACACCTAAAGTTTATGCAAAGAAGGAGAATTCATAAAAGAAAAGAGACTGGAAAATAATTCTCCAAGAAGAATCTGAAGGTACTAACACTGAGGAAGAACCCAAGAAGATGAAAGAAACTGGTAGAGTAGCTAAACTAGTGAAGGAAGTGCCAAACGCAACTATGTCTTTTGATATCTCAACTTACAAGCCTGAGACTATCTTTGAGAGAACAATGAAGATGCTAGGGAGAAATAGATTTGATAATGTCAAGAATCATTTTGACTCATTCACTGAAGATGAAAAGAAGAAAAGCATTCAATAGGTAATCAATTATTTGTGCCATTATAATAGATTACCTCATGATCTTGAATAGGATATTTCAAATTCCTTGTATACTATTCTTTTGAATAAATGGGAGGAAGCTGTAAAGAAGGAAAAATAAATTATAGATGAGATATTTGTGCAATATTTTCCTAAATTGTCCAAGGATGAACTGAGTGTGTTGATTGATAAGTACAAAGTTCATTTTTCTTACAAAACAAGAAGATTGAAGCTAATTAGTGGAAAGAGGAAAATTGTTGAGACTGAGACTCATCAAATAGCCTGTAATATCCAATGGATGGAAGAAATTATACATTCTTCTAAGGATGGGCAAGATGTTGTTGATCGACCTGAAATGGATGAAGAAGAGATTGTACAAGCTGATGTTGTCTATCCTGTCAAGAAGAAGGATGACACTATTATCCAAGTTGTTTATGATATTCAAGATACAATTGATCTATCTAGAGACATCATTTTTACTACATATGAAGCCACTTGAAATCACTGACTTACAAGTCACCTCAATTGAGAAACCAACAACTCAACTAGGAGTGGATATTTCACCTCCAAAAGAACAACCTAAGAAACCCCAATCCCCAGCGGTTTCACATAACATTTGGAAGGAATTTGATGCAAATGTTGATACACAAATTTCTGAACAGGAACCGGAGAAAGAACAAGAGAAAGAAGTTGTTAAAGTAACATCTTTTGAATTGGCAAAAACTTTAGTCATACAACAGATTGATGAAGATGATGATAACTCATTAGGCATCTTAGGGCCTATAATTGTTGATAATATGAGTGCATCTGAAATGATGAAGATTGCAACTGTCATGCAATCTAGAGCACATAAGAAGAGACTTAAAGAGAAAAGAAAGGAAGCTGAAACAATTCAGAATGCAGTAGATATTATGTCAAGTCTACTACTAGAAACTTCTAGAGGATATCTGACAACTTCTATTAGAAAAATTGGTCAATTGGTTGCTGATGCATTTGACCAAATTAAGTCACTTGAAGAAACAACACAAACTTATGTTGAGAAGAGTTACGTGAAGAAGTATGGAGAGCAACTTATGAAAGAGATTGATATAGGAAAACTGGCTCTATTGATTAATAAAGATTTATTAAGGAAAGCTATTGAAAAAGGAGGAAGATACCTTGCATCTACTTCTAATGTTTCATTATTTTAGTCTGATATCACTAAAAGGTGAACCAAAACAAAGTAAGAGCGAGAAAAAATATGCAATGCATATGTACCACTTCAAGACTCTATTTTTGCTTTTAGCAAATCTATGGATGAATTGCACAACAGGATGGATACCTATGATCTTGAGAAAGCAAAAAGACTCTGGTCACTGAAGGAATTGAAGAGTCTCCTCACATCCCAAGTAGACATACTACAGAGATCCTACACAAATGCAGAAGCTATATTAGCCACTCCAAAAACCTGTACACTTGATTCCATGGAAGAGTTTCATACACAAAGTATGTCTACACTTGAGTATACTGAGAACATGCTGGAGACATGGAAACATGCCATATCACAGTTGAAGAGGAACTTTAATGTTATTTTCATGATACTTGCATATGCCTGAATCTTGATTCAATTTTTCAAGTTTTTGTATATGTAAAACATTTTGCTACAAATTTTATCTCTCTCTCTATATATATTGCTTTTCAATTTGGAATTGTTGTCAAAGGGAGAGTAGAAATATGTATGTGTGTTTCTAAAAATTTGTATGATGTATGTAGAAAGGGGGAGTATGTGTATATGTGTAAATTTTTTTTGCAAACACACTTAACGGTATTACTATAAAATTTTCTAAGTGTTGCCATCAATGCCAAAGGGGGAGATTGTTGGCTTGATAATGATTGTAATGAATTCATCATATATTATCATTGATGAAACACATACACACATATGTTCATATTGTCTACCGGTGTGACTTCTAAGTTGTTTATACTACAACCGGTACTTGGTGAAAACCGGTATATGCATGGAGACAACTAGTGGTTATACATAACTCGACATCAACATGAAGATCCAGTGGATATTATCATAGGAGCATCAAGGATAATGGTTTATATGTTTAACTCTAACCGGTATTGATTGTTCGAATCGATATTTATTGATTGTGTGATGAGTTATCACAAATCGTGGTGAGTTATCCTTACCGACAAGTTTTGGCAGTATTTTTGTGATGAGTTATGATCACTTGACCAGATACACTGCACCTAGGTAATTGTGTTATGATTTCTAGAGTCCAACATGAAATCTAAAATGTCTATATATTGACATCACAATGAAATATTTTGTATGAGTGAAAATGATGTGTTATGTGCGAAGGCAGAAGTGTTAAGTCGCAGAGTATGTTGGTAAAGAAGTGTTAAGTGCGCATAAGAGGATCTATACAAGAAATTTGTTCTACTACTAGATCACATTACCTATTGTTTTTTAATCACTACAACAACCAAATCCCCTAACCAGGTAAACTCTAACAAGCATCATTGTTCAAATCCTCTAACCATGTGGTCCATTAGTTTAGATTTAGAAATCCTTTACCGAGGTTACTCCTTACAGGGTACTACCTTTTATAGGGTATAGCTTTTAACTAAGCTTTGGGATATTTAATAGGATTTTCTCCTAGCAGAGCATTTTGTAGACCCTAACCGATCATTTATCTATTACCGCAGATAGTTAACTTGTGAGTCCCATCTCACCATGGTTTTTACCTATTTGGGTTTTCCACATATACTTGTGTTATGGTGGATGTTTTACTTATTGTGGATGTTTATATATAATTTTGATTGCATACATATTGTTTAAAAAACTTGTTAAGTTTATCTACCGGTCAGTGTTTAAAGTAGTATTATTTTTGATGTCACTGATTCACCCCCCCCCTTAGTGCTTTACAAGTCCATCATGATCTTTCTACAAGAGACCAAGCACTGGAAAGTAATATGGATCCAAATTCTTCTTCTACACATACCCTTGAGCAAGGGGGCAATATGAAAACATCAACATTCTTACATCTTTAGATCCTCCTTATTCTCCTAAGAACTATCTTCAACATCAAAGCCTATTTAGGGAGGATGATGTCATGCATTTTATTAATGACCTTTCTCCTTGTACAAAAACAACTAAAAATGAGCTTTTAGATGATGAAGATGTTCTTCCCCAATCTTCCAAAAAGTTTAAGCTTGATAAAGGCGAAGAGATTCTCATTTCACATGATACTCCTCCTTCATCTAAAAATCCTTTTCTACCTCCTTACACATCAGATTTCAAAGAAATTCATGATCTTGTTCCTCCATCTAGTCAATTGCAACATTCTTATAGTCGTGGCTTTCATATAATTACAAAACAAGGTTTTAAAGGACAAGGAATTTGGAAATTTGAGCATGGAATTCGTGTCCCTATAAACCCTCCTACAAAAAATACTATAAGAGGCCTAGGAAGTGGTACCCCTCTTTCTATGGATGAATTCCCTAGGCTTCAAAACTTTCAAGATTACCTTTAAAAACAACAAATCAAGAGAGCCTGTAAGAATGCTTCTTCTTCAAAGCATCCTTTTTGTTCATTTCATCAAACTCATGACCATAATGCTGATGATTGCACCCATTTTTAAAAATCTATTCAAGATGGCATAGATAGTGGTAAAATTAGAATTGTGGATAATGAAACTTCTTCTCCTAACAAACCCTCTTCTTCATGGCAAGACGATATTTACCATCCTGACATATTAGCTGCAAGAATCTATTGGAAGATCAAATATGACAAGAACATTCCTTTCCTCCTCAAAATAAAAAAAAAATTCTTAAGCAAGTGAAAGGTATTGAATATTGCATTTTTCATGATTCAAATTCACATTCTCTTGGAAAATATTATGTATTTAAGAAATTTGTTCAACTGCAGTATGATCTTGCGCACATTTGTCTCACAATAGATATAGTTTTATTTCTTGGTAAAAACATCGTGCCCTAGCACTTATTTTCCCTTCATGTTGCTCTTCACCCTATGACATAACGGGCCAACTTAACTGGGGGCTCTTTATTATTAGTGGTGGTATTGTGTTACTTTAACATACTTTGGGGCAGCAACATGAAGTCCATTTTTTCTTCTTTCTATACATTTATCTCTATCTTTATGCATCATTCATTATTAAATCTCTTTTCTTGCATAGGGTTATTCTTATGTGAGCATATAATTGTTCTTTGGTTTTCCTCTTTTCTTGGAGAGGGGCATCTTTAATGAGTACTACACTTCTTCTCTTTCCTTCATTCTCTTGGAAATATTACCTCTTCTATGGTTTCAATTATTCACAAGTATGATATGCCCCTTAGCATGGAATGATCTCTTGAGAAGTATGTATCGTTTCCTTGAGAGGATTTTGTTCCACTTGGACGACATGCCACTTGAAACTAATCACCATCAGAAAATGTGTAATGTTTCTCTTTGTTTTCCTCACTTGGGGGGCAAGGATTTTCACTCCTTTCCCTTTCTTTCTTTCTCATTTATCATTATTTCTTTTAGGGGCTGCATTTATCATATGTGATTATCATTTCTTACAATGGAATGCTTTTATGATTAATCCCCCTTGAGAAATCTATGATGCTTTTTCTGTCTTCCTTTTGAAGATTACCACTTATCGAGACATGTATTTTACATTTACTAATGTCTTTTCTTGCATGCGTTCATGTAAGTTCATTGCACATTTACTTATGTTTAATCTCTCTCTAGTTGGTTTTGTAAGATTTTCTCATTGTCCCTTAGCTTGGGGGCCAATGATCGTTCTCTCTCTCTTTCTCTCGGGATCCAATTTTCTCTATTAAGTGGATGGTGTGACTTCTATTACTTGATGTTATTTCTTGTGTGGAATTGTTGTTGTTCACTCGAGGATTATCTCTTATACAAGAGGTGTTAGTCCTTGACTATGACCTCTTTTACACTTGGTAATGTACATCTAGGATAAATTCACCCATCCATCTGGGGGCTAAAAGTGATTCATCCCTCATCAAGAATCCCTTTCACCTAGAAATAGGAGGAAGGATTGCATTCTTGTTCTTTCCTTTTCTTGTTCTAGAAGATGTTATATTTGTCTAAGACAACTCCTCCTGGGGGTAGATTTCTTTTGAACAAAGATCTCTTCTCCTCAAAGGATCACCTTTACACTTACAACAAGATATCTCTTGTCAACTATCTTATCCTTGCTTGAAGAGTATTCCCTCTCTTTCTTGGATTTATGACATCGTTGCATAGCGAATATCTTCTTTGTAGTGAAGGTAGGTATCCTTGTTCTTCTTTCCTTAAGATATCAACAACAACCTATGTCGACATCTTAAGGTGGGGGGGGACACACACTTCTCCTTTGTACTATACTTCTCTCATGCATTGTATAGTGAGACATTCTTGGAACCAGAGGGAAGCCTCTTAGAGAAAGATGTCATCACTTTTTGTACAGTGGGTCATTATCAAAACTAGAGCATGGTCTCTTAGACCGAGATGTCTTCACTTCTTCTTTTCTTGTACAATGGGACATTCTTGGAACTAGAGGGAAGCCTCTTAGAGAAATATGTCATCACTTTTTGTACAGTGGGTCATTCTCAGAACCAGAGTACAGTCTCTTAGAGAGAGATGTCTTTACTTCTTCTTTTATTCTATAGTGGGACATTTTTGGAACAAGAGGGAAGCCTCTTAGAGAAAGATGTCATCAATTTTTGTACAGTGGGTCATTCTCAGAACTAGAGCATGGGCTCTTAGAGAGAGATGATGCCACTTTTCTTTTATGCGGGGTGATTATTCTTGAAACTAGAGAACAGACTCTTAGAGCAGGATGAGACACCTTTCTTGACACTTGTACTATACATTCTATATAGGTTGTAGTGTACTTGGGCATAGAATACTATGAGGTGCTTTGAACCTCAATTGCACACACGCACATGAGGTTGAGTGGAACTAACGGTGTTCTCACTCTCTCCCTTTACATGGACCACCTAGACAAGCTCTAGGGGAAAGATTTTCCATGTCCTTCTCTCCATGGATCACCTAGTTTTAGGGGTGAGATGTCCATGGTTTCTTTCTTCTTTTCTTTTCTTCTCATGGATCACCAAAGTGTGTATTCATGTTCTCTCTCTTCTTCCTCTCATGAACTCATAGTTTTTCTATTGATAGTTTTACTCGTGTTTATGTAATGGAATTGGTTTTGTGTCTTGATTAGTTGTTGATACATCTAAGCTCGAGATCTCTTTGGCTAATTAGTTTGTCATCTTGTGTCTTGTCTCTTGTTCTTGTCATGCATATTTTTTCACTTTGTCTTTGTTTTTGTGTGTCTTGTGCCTTTTTATTTTGTGTGCTCTTGCATATGTTGGCATGATTTGAGACCCTAAGATTGGGGGATTTTTGCTCCTCAATATTAGTGGTGTCTTATACTCCTTGTGGCATTGCTCTGAGTCTCTCATCTTCATCCCTCTCTTTCTTCTACTTTACTAGCAATAGTGGCATAAGCCATACTCCCGCTAAAGTGGGGGATAAATGAAGTGTCATAAAATTGTGACCCCTACAATTTTAACCATATTTTGGGTCCTCACCTTAGTGATGGCATCTCCTTCCCTAACCGAGACCTATTTCTACATTCTCACCCCTTCACCCTTTCTCCTTCATGTCCTGTGTTTTCTCTAGACCATATCTAGGCCCCAAAATAGGGAAGGATGGGTGCGTGGCACCCCTATCCCCCTAGGAAAGGGGTGTGGCACCCTTGTTCCCACCCCTTAGGGTGGCCCCATGTCAGGTCTACCTGGTCTCCTATGCACAATTTGTCTTCGGGTTTTGCAATTCCTCTCTGTTGGCCTTTGGTGGTTGAAAATTAATCCTTGACACATGTAGAAAAAGGAATTCAATACCCTCATTCAATGATGGATGGAAAAGGCATGATAAGGGATAAGAAGCATAAGGAGAGAATACAAGATTCCAAGGTCATCATCAAGCATTCAAGCATTCAAGTCTTCTTTATTCATCCATTGGAGCAACATTACAACATTCATTTGCAAGCATATGTATGTGTTAGGGTTTTGTCATGTTACATGTCATTTCATACAACATCTATGGTCACATTCAAGAAGCAAAGAAATCATCATCAACAAGTTGCAGATCTACAAGGTATACATTTCCATTGTTTACATTCAAGCATTTGCAATTACTTTCTTTCAAGGTTGATTCCTCAACCGAGGTTTGACTAAGGCAAACCCCTATCCACAACCCTTCTTCCTCTCTTTTTTTTTGTGTATGTTATAGGTGCACAACTATAATTGTAGGTTTGGACTTCATTTGCAGAGATGAAAGAACCCTTTTCGTTTCATGGATTTTTTGGAGGACCATGTACGTTCCTGCCATGGTCCCTATGACTTTTCTCCAAATTTGCAAGACAAACCAGTATCATTCTAATTAGCTCAGATCTGAAGTTACATCCTGATCCTGAACTGGTAGCTCCTCATTTCACTTATTCCCTCTCTCTTTTCCACATAGTCAACAAGTCAACTTTCTCATTTACAAAAGAGGGCAAATCACACTTTAATCAGAATTAATTAAATAATAAATATTTAATTAACATTAGAACATGGTTAAATGATTAAATGATGAAAGAATAAGAAATAGAAATAATTAGTAAGATGATGAGGAAATATGAAATAGAAGAATAAGATTAATTAACTTAATTAAATAATTAAGGAATTATTTAATCAATTAGAGAAATAATAAGTAAATGATCAATGAGATATTTTTAGGTGTCTACATTTTCCACTCTTTGAGACAATGTCGAAACAACATTGTTTCAAAGAAAATGAAAAATTCTGCCCTAGTATGTCTTGGTACCACTATATAGTGTAAATATGCCCCCTCGAAAAAGGTGGTCAAAAAATTCAAAAATTGAGACCGTATTTTTGATATCAGTATAATAAGCAATCGTGTGAAGTTTCATTTAATTTCAAGATCATTTGAGTAGGCTACAAGTTGTTTGAAGTTGACAGGGACCACTGGCATCAAGATGGCCAGAAAACCCTAATTTTTGAGCTATAAATAGATAGTTTTGGTTTTCATTTGCTCATTTGTAATTTGGTAAGTTCTTGTTTTTCTTTGCAAATTTTGTGCTTTCTTGTGAGTATTTGATCATCATGGCTGGCTATAGAGCTGGATTACCCTTGTCTGACTGAGTATGTTCATATCAGAGACCTCTTGGGACTGGTGGCATGGTATTTTTCTAAATTTTTGCCTATTTTTCTATTTTTCTCAAAAAAATTTAGTGTCGAATTTTGCCTTGCATCATGCATTAGGCTGTCGATTTTTATGCATTAGCCTTTAATGTTACACAATCTCTCTGATTGTTACGCATCTGCCATAAATGTATCACATTCATAAATTTTTTTACGCATAATCTTATTTCATTACACATAATGTTATGCATAAGCAATTAATGTTCCACGTAAGTGCTAAATGTCACGCATTCATGTAAAATATCACGCATTCTTTTTAAGTGAAGGCTTTGTTGTCATGCGTTTGATAATTTTTTATGTTCTCGTGATCTGATATCTGATATTTTGAATATTTTCTCTTTGCAGGAGAACATTGGAGTGCTATACTGCTGACAGAGTAGACCCAATGGACTTGATCTTCGTGCTGATTTACTTGATGAGGAGATTGAGCATATTCGACAGCTTGGTTTATATTATGTGTTACACTTGCCAGAGGTTACGACCAATAGGGCCTTGATTATAGCTTTGATAGAGTGATGGCATTCCGAGACATGTTCTTTTCATCTTCCTACTGGTGAGGCATCCATTACCTTAGAGGATGTATGGCGTATATTGCATATTCTGATTCATGGTGAGAGAGTTGTGTATGACCATGATGATGGCATTGCTGGATTGTGTGCCCTTTTTTGAGTGTGAGATTCAGGACTTGCAAATCAGTGGTCGATATGACATCCCTTGGGCTCTTCTTGATTATGATGATATGACTATTGTACTTTGTAGTATTGTTAGTGGTTTGTTGATACTTGAAAGACAAGGTCATGGATTTCCAGTTGGATGGGGCAGAGTGCTCCATGATATGATTGTTCATCAACGAGTATATGCGTGGGGTCTGTGTCTTCTAGCTATGTTGTATTATCAGATGCATAGGATTGTATATCTTAGTTATCGGTCTATCAGTTGTAGTGTGACACTGCTCTAGATTTGGGCATGGGAGCATATTTCCATTTCGAGGCCTGGTATTTATGTTGATTTGCAACCTGATGAGCCTTATGCTTTTAGGTACACATCGAGTACTAGACATAGGGATTCAGGAAAGACCTTATATTGGAGGCATTAGTTTGATATTCTGCAACATTTTATTTGGAGGCCTTACTTAGATTGCCTTGGTTGGGTGGATGATGCAGTGCACTTGCCTTTCTACCGATAGCAGAGATATCTGATCGTTAGGACATTTGAGACGCAACAAATTATTAAGATGTCTCTTCCAGGATGGGTACTAAGACAGTTTGGGGAGGTACAGGTTACACCGATGGTTATTGCTTAGTTTGCTCGTGTATCTCGGGAGGTATCTGATTGGGGGGTATGTATACAGCCACATGTTGCTTCTGTTGAGTTTGATGCTCTTCAACCATTACTTTGGGATTGGGGTAGAGGTGAAATAGATCCAAGGAATACACCAGAGTATGATGCATGGTGGGCCAGACATAGGCCTATTCCACTTACTAATCCTTCTATTCTGATTACAACACAACATATACGACATCCCAGACAACACTTGAGGATAGATAGGGAGAAGAGAGTTAGAGGAGGAGAGGAGGGTGGATTAGCTTGGGGGGGAGATGTGGGAGGTGGAGGAGATGAGGAGGGAGATGAGGAGGGAGGAGATGAGGACATAGACATTGGTGGAGACACTAAGTCTACTAGCAGTGAAGATAATGATGATTCTTTAGGGTCATCAAGCGGTGAGGATGGTGATGATGACGATGCTATAGATATGCTAGAGCTAGAGGATGTGCCTATTGTAGAGGGTGGAGGAGGACAAGTGGGTGATAGGGATGATGATGATCCGCAGATTCTCAGAGCGTGGATTCAGAGTCTAGAGGACAAGGTTGCCAGACTAGGTGTCGAGCGAGAGGCCTACCATTTAGACTACGGTGCACTAGAGACCGAGAGGGATCATCTCTAGGGGGAGAGAGATGAGGCAGAAAGATGGTCACAGATGATTCAGGTTGCCTATGATCAACACTTTATTATACTTTATTACACTACCCAGGAGGCTTTTTATTATCGACAACTTTATTATGACACTGTTCCTGAGGGACAAAGAGCTCCTAGCTTTAGTGTTGTTAGAGGTCATTCCGGTTCTAGTAGGACTTCCACAAAGAGGATGAGTAGTGGATGAGTCATGGGTCCACCTCGACATCCTAGGGCAAGATCTAGTGGGCAGGACCCACTTGTTGATAGAGGCAGTGTCGGTTGAGACACTTTGATCATGTTATCTGAGCCTTCAAGCTTGTTTATTGTATTCACACACATTATCATTTTTGAGTTATATATATATGATATGCAGTTTTTGGGCAGTGATCTATTATGCTTTGTTTTCCATGTATGCTTATATGATGTATATCTATTTGATTCTATATGATTCATGAATACAATGGTTACTAAATGATTTATCAATGATGCTTTATGAATGCGATGAGATCTATATGTATGCATAAATAATGTTCATGAATTCAATTTGTACTAGATGTATGCCTATGAGAGTAATGTTTATGAATGCAATGGTATCTATATGATTTATGCACAATGTATATATTTTTTTGTATGATAATGCCAGAACAAATTTTTAACTCAGATGTACCTTGAAGAAATGTTAGTAAGATGAAATAGAGAAGACATTGATGAAAGAATGATGTTAGAAAAGAAAATGATTTAGACAGAAGATGGGAAATCAACAGACTATCAAGAAAAAAATGAGACAAGAATTAAATTGAATGAATCACGAACCCATGCCATTTATTTTATTGCGCAATATATATTCATCATTGAGCCTTATTATTGAAGAATGAAGCTTAGCACATCAGGGTATAAGGAACCAAGATGTAAATATATCTCATTGAAGAAACAAACACATAGCAGACAAGGAGTGAACCCCTCCATTATGGGAAATACACTAGGGGTCGAGGTATGTGTGGCATTCAATAGCTAAATTCTCCTATCATAGACACCCACTAGAGCAATTTCCCTAGAACATCATCGGTTCACACCACAAACAACAAACAAAGAAAAAGATAATGCCCATCATGGTTCCTCTAGTCACTTGTGGACATCCTTGAGTAGCATAGGAACATAATCTATCACCAAATGATAAAAGATAAAGACTGACCCAGAAAAAATTCAGTAGCTATACTGACCTTGTGCCTTCATTCTTAGTTGCTTGATGTGATAGTTAATAAGTCTGATCATAGAAAGTTGCGGACCCTGTTTAAGACTGACCTGTCTGATTTCGAGTGTATCTTCTTCTGTTTAAGATAAGATAATGATCACTTGATATGGATATGATATGATTGATAAGATAGTTCGATCAGTTGATTGGAGATATTTGACTGGATAGTCGTATCCTTTGTTAACTTTGTGCGAAGTGTTTGTTGAATATCTGCTAGGGTATTTGTTTCTTGCAAGACATTTTATTGCAAGTTTTTTGATTGATTTTTGATTGTTTAGTTCTTTTCCAGGATCTTTTTTGATGTTTTTGGATTATGTGGATCGATATTTGAATGTTTTTGATCTTTTCAGGACATTCTCCAGATGTTTTTGGTATTTTTAAAGGATGTTATGTGAATGTTTTTGGTATTTTCACTACTCTTTCCAATGTTTTTGATATTTTTAAGTTTTCACATATTTTAATGTTTTTGATTGATTTTTTCAAGACTTTTTACAGATGTTTTTGGTATTTTCAAATTTTCCACTGTTTTGAATTTTATGTTTTTCACTATTTTGAATTTTATGTTTTTCACTGTTTTTGAATTTTATGTTTTTCACTGTTTTTGGATTTTTTCGAAGGACGTTATATGATTTTGTTTGGATTTTTTCAAGACTTTTTATGATTTTGTTTGGATTTTTTTAGTTATGCCCCTAGTGTGCAGACCTGTATGACACGATGATCTGTGAAATGCATGCAGAGATAATGAATTTTTGACATGACCCATGTTAATGCAAGATGCATGATGAAGATGGCTTTCCTATTCGAACACGGTCGACTGTGTTTGTTTGGCATTTTGTAATACACAATTTGAAATTGGAGGTACAAAAAATCTCATAGATAAGAGGTCAATCAATCCCTAAGGTCCCTTGGATCATCCAAATCAACACACTTATTGACTAGGATTTACAAATGGAGACGTGGAAAAATTCCCCATTGGTTCTTGAAACTTTGATCTTCTTTTGCCCATGTGTGTGTAGATGAGTTAATTCCCTCTCTTGTATCCACTAAAGATCCTTAGCATCCTATATGACTAGCTACATGTATTATCCTAACTTCAAAAGCATCTCGAATAGAGCCTTGCTGTCAGCAAGCTTTTAGAGCTCCGATGAGGTTATAGACTGTAATTTCTCAAATATTGCTCCATTGTCAGGAGGCGTTCATAGCCTTGATGGAGTTACTTGCATGTTCCCATAGTCAAGCTTTTTGTCGCACTTTGTATGCATTATATTTCAGTTATATATCATTTCTCTTTTTCCTTAAGATGGATATTTGGCATAACACTTTTTCTTTTTATATTTTCTTTGACTTGTAAGTAATGAGACCTACTTGGGTGTGATAATTACAGTCGCGCTGAAGTAGAATTTTAGATTTTTCACTAGTCATATGATCAACTAGGTGTCTAGAATGAATTAGAGATTTTTGTTATTGTGTTTGAGATATAGCAATTTATAGATTTTGAGTTAACAAGTCTCAAATAGTGAAATTACTACCCAACAATAACTAAAGCATCGTCATAGGCAAATGTTGACAATGAATGACCTTAGGACCTCAAAGACTTCATGTCCAAATATCTAAGAAAGGAGATGACCCTTATTTCTCTTAAATGCAAACAAATGATAAACTTGGATAGTTGTCTTGTTTTATTGGTGCTTCTACATGAAATTAGATATGATGTGCTTAGAAAGAAACTATATGTAATGCAGTTCTTTGAATACAATGATATGCAATGCGGAAAGTAAAACCTAAACTAACCTGACCTTTAGGTATAATATCATTTAAGGTGCATGTTTTTCATAGGGTCAGGGAGTGGATCTCCCTCCATGGTAGCCAAATTATATGCTCCATTTCCTATAACCCTTGTTATGATAAAAGGACCTAGCCAGTTAGGTTCAAACTTCCCTGGCTTTTCTCATTCCTCTAGGTTCCTTTGGTTCTCTTTGAGAACTAGATCTCCGACTTCAAAAGTTCATGGGTGGACTCATTTATTATAACTCTATCTCAGTCTGTTTTGATAACCTTGTAGATGATTGAAAGCATTTTATCTCTTTTCATCAAGTGTTTCTAGCTCTTGTAATCTTGCTACCCGATAGTCTTCCTCTGATATGATGTTTTGTAAAGAGACTCTTAGAGATGGTATTTCTATTTCAATGGGGAGTATTTCCTTTGTACCATAGACCAAGGAATATGGTGTTTCTCATGTAGTGGTGCGTACTCCTGTTCTGTAAGCCCAAAGAGCGGGATTTAACTGGAGATGTCAGTCCCGTCCCATGTCAGTGACAACTTTCTTAAGGATTTTCAATATTGTTTTATTTGTTGCATCTGCTTGTCCATTTCTTTGTGGATAATATGGCATGGCAAATCTCTGTTGTATTTGAAATTTGTCGCACAATTCTTTCACTTCTTGATTTTTAAATGGACGCCCATTATCTGTCATAAAGCACATTGGAATCCCGTATCTAAAGATAATGTAATTGAGCATGAAATTTGATATTTTCTTTCCAGTGGTGTATGTAAGAGGAATTTTCTCGACCCATTTGGTAAAGTACTCAGTAGCTGTTAAGATGAACTTGTACCCATTTGAAGAAGTAGGATTGATTTTACCCACTAGATCTAATCCCCATTGTGAAAATGGCCATGGTGATGTAATAGGTTGAAGATCTTGTGCTGGTGCATGAATGAGATCTCCATGAATTTGACAATGCTTGCATTTTTGTATATATTTATAGACATCTTTTTCCATAGTTGGCCAATAATAACCTATTCTTAATAATTTCTTCGACAATGGTGGACCACTTTGATTCGCCCCACAAATTCCATCATGGACTTCCTTTAGAGCAAGTTGTGCTTCATTTTCATCCAGACATCAAAGAAGAGTTCCATCGAAGACCTTTCTATACAATGTATCAGCTATAATAGTGTGTCTATATGCTTGATGAATAAGAGTCTTTTTTTGATTTCTAGACAGATCCGATGACATGTATTAGGTGTGTAAATATGCATATATCTCATTGTACCATGGGGATTCTGGACCCACAATTGCACATACATATTCTATTGAGGGATTCTCATATGCTAGTATCATCAACTATTCTATAATAAACTCAAACTGAGTTTCATTATTAGTCATATTTATAAGAGACCCTACTGTAGCCATGGTGTCAGCTGCCTTGTTCTGTATCTTGGGAATCTATTCGAAAGTGATTATTTTGAAATGCTCTTTGTAATCTTCTACCATTTGTTTATAAGGTAGAAACTTATCATCTTTAGCATTGTAGTCATCATTGAATTGGTTTACAATTAGTTGTGAGTCACCATAGACCTGTAATTCTTTTATTCTCCATTATACAGTTGTACAAAGTCCTATGAGGAGAGCTTCATATTTGGCTATATTGTTTGTACATGGAAAATTTATCGTAAATAACTTAGGTATAGAATCACCTTGAGGGGTGATGAAAAAAATCCCAACTCCATATCCATGACTTGTATATGACCCATCAAAGTATAATTTCCACATTATAGATGATGCCAATGTAAATAACAATTCATCTGGAAAGTCTATGATTAATGGGTGACTATCTTGTAAAGGAGCCTCTACTAACTGATCTGCTATAATTTGTCCTTTGATGGCCTTTCTATCTATGTACTCTATATCAAACTCACTCAGGATCATGAACCACTTAGCCAACCTCTCGGTCAATGTCTCTCTGCTTAACAAATATTTGAGTGCATCAAAGCATGCAATGAGTTGCACCTTATGACTCAGCATGTAATGCCTAATATTTTGAGATGCAAAGATTATAGCTAAACATGCTTGTTCTATAGGAGTGTAATTAATCTCATAACCGATTAGGGTTCTACTTATATAGTAAATAGCTCTTTCTTTTCCTTGTTCATCATGTTGTGCCAACAAAGCTCCTAGAGATGAGTTTGTTTCTAATATGTATAGTAACAAAGGTTTTCGTGGAGTAGGTGGTACTAACACTGGGGTGTTTAGAAGATATTCTTTCACATCTTGGAAATATTCTTGGCATTTTTCTGTCTATTTAAAAGTAACTCCTTTCCCAAGTAAGTGTTGAAACAGATGACATTTATCTGCCAGCTATGCTATGAATCTCTTTATGGATTGTAGTCTTCCTTGTAACCCTCCTATTTTCTTAAGTGTTGACGGAAGTTGCATGTCTATGATCGCTTTGACCTTGGCAGGGTCTACTTCAATTCCTCTGTTAGACACAATAAACCCTAACAGTTTTCCTACTATTACACCAAACACACACTTCTTTGGGTTTAGTCTGACATTGTACTGCTCCAATCAATCAAATATCTATGAAATGACTACAAGGTGACCTTCTCTTGTCTGTGACTTAGCCAGTAAGTCATCCACATAATCTTCCATTATTTTGTGGATCATGTCATGAAATAGTGTAGTCATGGCCCTTTAGTATGTTGCTCCTACATTTTTGAGACAAAATGGCATAACATTCTAGCAGTATGTTCCCCATTGGTAGGTAAAGGTCATTTTATGTTGATCTTCCGGTGCAATTTTAATCTAGTTGTATCCTAAGAAACCATCCATTAATGATAGCATTTCATTCCCAGCTGTTAAGCCAACTATCATATCGATATTGGGTAGTGGGAAATCATCCTTAGGACAAGCTTTATTTAAATCCCGAAAATCAGTATAGATTCTTATGCCTCCTGTGGGATTAGTCACAGGTACTAGGTTTGATATCCATTCCGCATAGTTGATAGGTTGAATGAAACCTACATCCAACAACTTTTGGAGTTCTATTTTAACCAGTAATGTAATTTGTGGATGCATTTTTCTCAGTTTTTGCTTGTAAGATTTAACTCCTGGTAGCAAAGGTAAATGATGTAACACCAACTTAGGAACTAAGTCTGGCATATCTGCATAGGACCAATCAAATTTGATAGGTCATTTCTTGAAAAAATGAATGAACCTATCCTTTCTTCTTTGTTTAATGATTTTGCCAAGTGTATGTTATGTATAACCTCTCCTACTATGTTTACCTCTTCAGTTTCTTCTATAAGCAATGCTAATTTTTCTCTTTCGATAGGGAGGTTACCTAACTCGCTCTTTCCATTATGGTTATTTTGATATGTATCTTCTATTGTAGAGGTACTTGCCTCTCCAAAGTATTATATCCTATCCAGATCTACAACAAATCCTGCTTTGTGGTCATCTTGTGGAAATCCCTGTTTGACTTTGAGGAATTCTGTAATGGCTACATCATTTTCAAACCAATCTAGAGTTGATTTTCCTTCTTTCCCCTAATCAATCAAGTGTGAGTGTATAAGGGGTAAGTCATTACTCCCTTCTATACTAGATTTTGATAACATGAGGGCTTAATTATTTGATTGACTTGGTGTATTTTCATCTTGTATAGGCTTTATTTGATACCTTAGCATGACACTTGTTCGCGAGCTAGAATCATGGAGTGATAAGAACTCATAGTCATGAGAGTCTATCTCACTTTCAATGTATGTTTTATCACCTAAGGTATTTGTTGGTAGTGGGCCAACGTCCCTTGAGGGGATTCGTGACATGGTTTAATAGCCTCTTGTGGATTCTATAAGTGTAGTGGTTGTATCAAGCATTGATAGGTCGATCTTTTGGTGCAACAACAACTCTAGCTTGTAACAAGTGGTATTAGAGCTTGGTCACAAGTTCAAATCATGCAGGCCGTGATGAGTGATGCTGGGAGGGGGATTGTTGGTAGTGGGCCAGCATCCCTCGTGGGGATTCGCAACATGGTTTAACAGCCTCCTGTAGATTCTATAAGTCTAGTGGTTGTATCAAGCATTGATAGGTCAATCTTTTGGTGCAATGGAAACTCTAGCTTGTAACAGTATTATCACTTATCTCCTCTTGTTCCTATCTCTAATCTTGGTGTATATTGGCTGGTCTTCTTTTCACAATAGTTACCCTTCTTAGGCCTAGTATAAGTCATTGCAGTCTTTCTTCATCTGATTAATTAGGTTACCCCTTATTCATTTCCTATGGCAGAAGTATTGATAATAACTAGGGATTAGGTTCATCTGCTAGTGGAAAACCTGCATCTATTGTGACATTTGCTTGTGTCGTTATGTCAAGAACTGTATCATTTTGACTCAGTGCTAGCCTCTTGCAGGAGTTGTCTCATGTCTTCCCCATTTGATTCGACACTAGGTGATGTTGGTATACGTTTGCTTGTTTGAGATGAAGAGGGAAGAACACACATGGACAAATCCCTTTGAGATATGTGTTGGCATTATGTGAACCGGTACGAGGACATAGTGACATTATGTGTTGTCATTGATGTCAATATGATGAAGAGAAGAGAACCGGTATAACACTGTAAACTGACATTTGTGCCAAAGTGAAGCGGTGTGTTTGTTCAAGGTGAACCGACATATGGTTATGGGAACTGGCACATGGAAGCGTTGTATGACTACCGGTTGGTAGTCTCAACTTTAGGGTTTCCGGTTGAAGTGCTTCAAGCCCGTGTGGCTCAACCGGTGACTTTGTGTGATGAGTTAGCATTGTAACGTGTTGGTTGAAAATTTTGTACACTTGGGGAAATATACAAAATTGTGGCTTCAACCACAGTGTGTGAGTAAAACTCTCCTAATTAAGGGAAGGCTCCTCCTATCTACAAACTAAACTAATCTAATATGGGTGGGACAACAGTCTTTCTTCTTCTTTCAAGAAAAACTATACTCTTTTCTCTTCTCAGAAAAGTAATAGCAATTGGAAATAAATAACAGCAAATACAAAAATGAGACTTCTTTGTAGGATTTTTGGAACATAAAGGGAAGCAAAGTTTCCATGAAGGCACAAAGACCTCCGTCACTTCCTCAAGATGGGAAAATAGAAAGAAAGCTCAAAGTCTTGAACTATCTATTCTCCTATCAACCTTTTTAGATGATTTTCTGCTAACTAAGAACAATATGTAGCAACTCAAAGTCTAACTACATGATGCACTTCAACTCACATACACAAGTCTCAAAAATAGAAGCAGCACAAAGTCCACAAGCTATCTTCCCACTTTAGCTTTCCACACTAGTTTCAGATATGATAAGCAGCTCAAAGTCTACAAGACCAAATCTGAAAACCAAACATATAACTCTAAATACAATTAGCAACTCAAAGTCTGCAAGATTGAATTTAAATCCCTCTTTCACAATAGAACAAAACTCAATCAACTCTAGAAAATGTCGTCACATAACAACTTGAATTGGCACAAAGTCTCAACACAACTTGCCTCTTTTATTGAAAACAATCTGATTTACATCTAAACTCAAAGTCTTAGAGTGCACATACAAATTGGTAGAATTTTGTTGCATTGCCAAAAAGATCCCTATTTACAAATGAGGGTCCTCCTTATATAGGAAAATGTTGGAGAAAAATGTGGGCACAGTTGACTAATTCAACTGCATAGTCCCACTTGACTACAACTTCAGCAGAAAGAAAATATGCAGCTGCGAGAAAACTTGCAACATCTAACAATGCAACTACATGAAAATAAAGTGTCAAAAAGAGGACACTTTATTCATCTTTCTCCTCCTCATTGGATTTTTGAAATTCTTCAAACCGAGCTAAAGCAACTTGCATCTTAGCTTTGTCTAGCGCCATATCATCAATCTCATCAGCGCATCTTCTTTTATCTATCGATTTGCTAGGAGAGGGCTCAGACATTTCAACATGGTTCATTAGTGTTTTGAAAATTATCACCATCAGACCAGCAAATTTCATCAATCAGAACAAGAAATAGGAGTCAGAAATGACTTAGGAGACAAAAAGGGAAAAAACTTGTAGGTCAAACTTTAAAGTCTGAACTGCAAGTTCAAACAACATCATAAGCAGGTCGGACTTTAAAGTCCGATCTGAAAGGGAAAAAATTGACAAGCAACTACATGTCGGACTTTAAAGTCTGATCTGCAACCTGGGAAGGAAACTCAAAATTTGCACATCGGACTTGAAAGTCTGATGTGCAAGGAAAATCAATCAAAGACTGCATATCGGACTTTAAAGTCCGATATGCGAGAAGGGCAAAACTTAACTTGCAGGTCAGGAAAAATTCCCCGACCTACACATAAACCTGCAAGTTAGGAATAATTCCCCAACTTACACATGGATCGGTAGGTCGGGAAAAATTCTCT
>NW_026729978.1:0-28000 GCF_030272615.1 Cryptomeria japonica | reverse complement strand
TTCCATGATACACAATTTCTCAATGTTAAAGAACACACCCTTCTGAATGGTCAACACTGCAAATGGAATAACTACGATGACATTGTGAACTGAGACAGAAAGCGGATATCTTCCACCATTTCTCAGACCCACCTATTATCTCATCGATATTATGAACCATTTACAACCTTATTTCTTCTCACTCATATGATCACCATATTCATGTCATTTATTAGTTCCAAGTCTATATGTTCACCAGATATGGGAACAAAAATGACTAATTTCTTATTCAAGAACTTAACCATTTAGATCGTCACTAGCCTGAGGCCTCTTAATACAACCATTTGCATTCTTTACTATGAGATCGCATTCTTATGTTTTCTATCGAACTCAAGAAACCAAAGTAAATGTTGTTTAAATTGATATACCTGATAGATATGATTTTATCTATTATGAGGTCTTGATTGATTTCAGAGCTTCTCGTCTCTTGGATTGTATTCATCACTGCCAAGGCTATGGAGACGATATGCTTGTCCATACATTAACTTGGTGAATTCAATAGAATTTACAAAGAGTATCTCTAATGACCTATAATGCCCATGAAATGGTTTGTATGGGTTACCTGCAAATACTATGGGCTCATTGTTTCTCTGCCTTAGTCGATGCTCCTCCATCATCTCGGCATATATCATATAAACCAGCGCTCTTCCATAATATATAATTTAAACTAGTGGTTCTGAAACCATATAGATAGTTGAATTAGAAAATAAAACCAATATCATACTTAGTTGAACACGTGATCAAAGTTCGCTGCCAAAAAACGTGAGAGAGATGCCTATCAATACTAGTGAGGAATTCACGTACTTCCACATGTTCTTCATAGCTTCTTTTCTTTGAGTGGTATTTTCTTCATGTCAAGTGGGACTCTCTTGACCATAGAATAATTGATAAAAGAATGTGGATCATTCCTCTAGTTTCTTAATCCTCCATCCTTTGTCAATGCAAACACATTTTTATCGGATCACTTATAATGCTATCTATATATTAAAAATAGACCTACAAAAGAGTTGGCAAAAATTCATTGGTAGGGTGTGTCATTTTGAACATTCCAACCACATACTTGAATTCCTAATATTATGAAAATCCAAGAGAGCGTTCATATAGAAACTTTTGGTGACTTGGGTAAGGTTCCAATCCCACACTAAATTTGCTTCTCTTAATCTCCACCAATTTATACTACAATGTTAAGATTTTATGTGTCACATTATACCTTAAATGTCAAATATATTTTAGTTGTACACTTCACATATATGTAAATAATCTTATCATTAAAAGTTTTCAATGTAAGAAAATTGCATTGTCTATGATTAATGTAAGATTAATTTTTTTTGTCATCAAACACATTCTTTGGAGTAAATGTTTACAATATTATTCAAAGGGGTGATGTGTGATACATTCCTTAAGAATTTTATAAGAGGTGGTGTAGACTTGTACTTTCCTAGACCATTCATTTTAAGTGTTGATACATCACAACTTCCTTATTAAAGACGTCTTATAATATTTTTTTATGAAATGTACAAGCTAGTTAATATATATAAGTAAATTCAAATTGATAAATTTCTCACTAACATCCTTTTTGGAGATAAAAGAGATTTGTTATTCTATTTTGTATTTGATCCATTTTTTAATCATAATATAATAAATAAAACACACTATATTGATCATTATAATGGGTGGTTATTGCCCTTATAAACTGTCTGGGGAGCAAACCTAGAAAGGATAGCTCACTCGTTGCCTAATTTTTTTTGGGATCATTACTATATGTAGTATCATGAATATGTTGTATTTCAAACAAAAAAACCTAATTATTCATGTTATTCTCATGAAATTATATTTTAATCTCCTTGTTACAAATTATTGGACTATATTTTACATTTATGAGGAATATTATATGATCTTTGGCAAATAACAAACACATAATATTATGTTCTTTCTTTGCACCAAAAATCAAATTTAATTGACTACTATGTTACTAACTATTTTGTTTCTTTTATGGCGAGGTTATGCCTTGAAAATATATGGTGCAAGTGTTATTAAATGGATGATGCAATACTTTAATAAGAAGATTATCTTCTATCAATCTTTGAATCAAATGGAAAAAATATGATTGTAGCTCCTGAAGAATCAATATGACCTTGAAGATTTATGGAAGAGTTCCATTTGGATACATGTAAAAGTACCATCTTACTTGAAGTTATTTTACTCTTTCCAAATAATATCATTTCTAAAGTTCAAGTTGAACTTCAAAGATTATGGACACATCACTCAAGTGAAATTATTCTGTAACAAAGGCACCTTGAAGATTATGGGCACACCACTCAAGTGAAATTATTTCATAATAAAGACACCTTGAAGATCATGGGTGCCTCACTCAAGTGAAATCATTCTATAATAAAGACACTTTTCAGATCATGGGCACATGATATAAATGGGAATTTTAGCCATCACTTTGAAATCCTCTATGCAGTGATTGGTTTTAGGTGATGCCATTAAGGGGGAGTGTACATGACACCACCTAGTGGCCAAATCCTAGATTTAAGACCTAGGAGGCATAAGATCTTTAGGCATTATATGCTCCAAATTCAAATAATGCTTGGCCTTAGGTGATGCCATTGAGGGGGAGTTTGCATGTCAATGACACCACCTAGTGGCTAAATCCTAGATTTTAAATCCTACGGGTAGGCATATGTCCTAATAGGTATGAAATATGACCTATATAGAAATTAGTAAGTCCTTTAAGCCTCCAGATAGGCACATGTAAGCCCTTTTTTTGTTTTAATTACTGCAGGTAGGCATTAGTAAGTCCTATAGGCACATTTGTGTTGAAGTCCTATGTGCATTTGCAAATTCTTCTCCTTGTAAATCTTCCACTTGTAAAAGCATTGTATTAAGTCCTACGGGCACTATGTAATGAACCTAGGGAGAGGCTAATTTGAGGAGACTGCGGCTCCAATATAATTTTTAAAGACCTCATAGCATCATTTTTAAAACACCTGGATTATAAATTATGACAAGATGACTTTCATGTAGTCCAGAATGCATGATCTTCATGTTGGCATATATTTGTGTCCTTGTTTATCACTATCAAAGAAGTCCTACATTACTGAGGTAAATCTTTTTTTTATTTTATGGAAATGGACATGTGATCCCCTATTACCATTAAGGGGGAGTGTTAGAACATAATGTTATTATCGATCACATCCTTATAACATTTATATATTCTAATATAAGGTTATAAAACCTTATATATTATATGCTTTATGAGCATATCCCATTTGAAATAATTATAATCTAATAATTATAAGATTATTAATTATTTATGAGTGGGGGTTATTGGAAAGGCGTGACTAGTGAGGCCACCCGTCATCCTATATTTATGGAGGTTCTCTCTCATTTGAGAGTTGTATAAAAATTTGGAGCTTTATGGTGAGTTGTATCACTATGCACAAGAGGTACTATTGGCCATGTGGAAGTATTGGAGGAGTATCCCCAGGTTCATGTCTATTTTATGATAGACTATATTTGTAAGTGTTTTAATTAAATGATGCTTTATGGGGTTTTTTACTTGAAATGGTTTTCCCCATGTATATCTTTTGTATTGTGTACATTTATTCATGTATGTTTCTTATTTCATTTACTTTATGATTTTGTTTATAATGATTAGTATCCTAAGATCCTAATTTCTAACTATTATAAAACATTACTTGAACTCAATAATATTATTATCATATTTTCAGTATTGCCTCTATTATGGGTTAGATTACTAGAGAATATACATTTTCTTTAATTTTTTAATATTGTTAATCTCATTAACTCCTTTTTGTAGGGACTGGCAGACAAATAAGATTTTTTTGTTTAAATCTCTTATATCGTTCGATTTATTGCAAACATATATACGTGAGTTTAATCTCCTAAATTTTAGGAACCACTCCCTATGGATATTAGTTGTTCTAACAATTCACATACCTATAAACTCTTATACAAATAATATTTATATATTGTCCTAAAATATTCTAACAAACTAAAGTGTTGTGAATTGTAACCCTTCAAAATTTCACACTCCTTTTGGGTCCTTACCTTAGTGTGTCACTTCATACCTATTTCCAGCAATATTTTTGGCCCCTTTAGTGTCAAACTGTAGTCATATATTTATGATATATCATATGATCCGATCCACTACTTTGAGGAATGATCAAATTAAGGCCAAATTTAAACTTTTCGGTGTCCCAAATCCTACCAATTTTTATTTCATCTTGATATTTAAATAAGACACTTTGAGGTAAGCCTAATTTATGTAATACCTTCTGTAATAGTGTAATTTGGAACTAGGGTTTCACCAAGTAGGGTAAGACCACAATTTAGCAAAATTATTCAGTGCATTAAAAGGAGGATCAACTCAATAGATCCAACCTCAATTCTATTAAGAAGAGGGCTGAATGTAGATTGAGGTTCTATTTTCACTTTTACTTGAGTTGAACTTGTGTTTGAACTATGTTTTGAATTGCAAGTAGTAAATCTATAACCAACAATGAGAAATTAAAATGAAATGATGAAAATGGATTGTTGCAAAAATAAAACAAAGTTGTAAACAAAGATTTGAGAAAGAGAAGAGGATTAGAGAATGTACCTGAAAGTTTGGGAGAAATTATTGGGACAAGGGCGGTGGGCGCCCTGGTCTTGAGGTGTCTCCAGAATTTCTGCAAAAGGCAATTCACTTTGTCTCAGTCTCCTTTGTCCTTTTCCACTTGCACGACTACCGAATCTGCCACCTACAATAGGTGATGCAATGCTCTTATGATAAGTGTTTCACGTGTTGATGTAATAACATGATAAAACACACAAATCTATCATGAAATCATAGTTGAAATATAATTTTAAGATGCCTTGATGTAGCTTGTTTCTCCTTGAATCAGATCTACTCTTGAATTGATGGTAGTGTTAGCATAAAATTGTCGTTGTAGAAAAATGAATTGAGAGAGATGCCTTATATAGGGATATCATAATTGAAATGAACTTTAGGCCGAGTTAGAATTGATATATTTTCACACAAAGAAAGATTTAAACATCATAATACCACCAAAACATGATCCTAAAATTCAGGGAGAAAAAGTCAGGACCAGGGTGAATCACCATTTTCCGAATGACTTTTTTGAATTTTTTAGGGATGTAAGGTACCATGATTAAAAAGTTAAATCCATCTTGGTGCGTCAATCCAAGGTTTTTATATATGCGAAATTGAGCCTTCAAGGTCAAAAAAGGACTTTATTATGGCTTAATGATTAATTGATTAAAAAAGATAAAATAAAAGGGGCCACACTTAGGGTTAAGGGCCCAATTTTATAATGTGTGGAATGATGAGAGAGGATTTTAGATGTAATTAAATTACTAAGTTTAACTCCTAAAGGAACTTTTAAAATGCAAAATACAAGACACTAAGGTGGGTGGTAATCCAAGCATGAAATTGTGCAACCCTAATTAAGGATACACAACTTACGACGCTACATTAGCCTCCATTTTATCGGAGTATGATGTTATGGTCATACTCTTGGTAAAGGAGAAAGATGAGAGATTGAGAATTTGAGACCAAGAAAAACTAGGGATAGGATAATACCGATGGATGATCAAGCCCCCAAGAGTAGGATCCTATCAATCCATGCAAGCAACCTTCAAGTATACTCAAGAGTATACAACGTTAGTACTAAATAAAAAAATTCAAGTCACCTAGTTGATGAGACGTCGATAATAAAAATGTGTCAACCACTAATATCATTCTTAAAATTTTATTGCAAGAGCACAAGTTGACTTATAGAAAGAACAAGGACGTACACCAATTGAAAGAATAAGAAACCATGATCCAACACTAGAAAATGCATGTTATGTTATGCATGTCTGGTTTCAGGGATGAAGCATTTGTGTAAGACTTTATTTTGTCTGGTTTCAAGAATGAACACCCCATATAAGACAAATGATGTATAAAATGGGGGTGAAACATGAGGATGCAACAATCCCATGTTGATAAATGTAATGAGGGTTAAGCGTGAGGATGCAATAATCCCATAAATGATGGATAAAATAGGGATGAAACATGAGTATGCAACAATCCCATAATGATAATCGATAGTCAAGAATGAAACCAAGAGGTCGCATATATACCCCACCCCCTATGTTGATGTCTTAAGGTAGATAGAAGCAACAAAACCCATCTTAACACCAAGAAGATACCCACTAATCGATAATGCATGCATTTGAAGCTAGGGAGAAAGAGTTCCAAATATGCTTCATTTCTTTAAGCAAGGAAACGATAATTGGAAAGAGATATCTAGCAACAAATTTAAAGGGATCCTTTTGAGGGATGCATTATTAACAAAGAAGAAAGAGATATTTGCATAAGGGTGATCATAGGGATCTGTGTCGCACTTCAGGCTAACAGTACTTGTTCCAGTTGGACTGATTTGGCGGCCATGTAGCACTCGCGTGGCAACGCTATATAATCCCAAAAATCTGCCCAAGCCCCTGATTTTGCATTGAGTGGCTTGGAGTTAAGTGGGAGGGCGAGAAGAACAGCAATGATCCTGTCGAAAGTGTTTCAGTGGTAAGTCCATTTTAATTTTTTTAAAAAAATGTATTTATTGTATCATATTAATTTATGTTTAAAAAAAAAAGTTTTTGATACAAAATTAGTTTTTTGATAGCAAATTAGTTTTTTGTATTTATTGTATCATACTAGTTTAGAAAATTAGAAAATACATACATACATACATACATACATATACATACACAAACATACACATACATACACATACATACACATACATACATACCTACATACATACATACACACACATACATACATACACACATACATACATACCTACCTACATACATACATACATACACATACATAGACATACATACACATACATACATACCTACCTACCTACCTACATACATACACATACATACATACCTACCTACCTACATACATACATACATACATACATACATACATACATACATACATACATACATACACATAAAATAATTATATGTACATCTTAGGACATACACATACACATTCATAAAAATACATACACATACATACATACATACATAAACATACATACATAAGATATCCCTAATAGATATAATTTTATCTATTATGAGGTCTTGATTGATTTCAGAGCTTCTTGTCTCTTGGATTGTATTCATCACTGCCAAGGCTATGGAAATGATATGCTTGTCCATACATTAACTTGGTGAATTCAATAGAATTTATAAAGAGTATCTCTAAGGACCTATAATGCCCATGAAATGGCTTGTATGGGTTACCTGCAAATACTATGGGCTCATTGTTTCTCTGCCTTAGTCGATGCTCCTCCATCATCTTGGCATATATCATATAAACCAACCCTCCTCCATAATATATCATTTAAACTAGTGGTTCTGAAACCACATAGATAGTCGAATTAGAAAATAAAACCAATATCATACTTAGTTGAACACGTGATCAAAGTTCGCTGCCAAAAAACGTGAGAGAGATACCTATCAATACTAGTGAGGAATTCACGTACTTCCACATGTTCTTCATAGCTTCTTTTATTTGAGAGGTATTTTCTTCATGTCAAGTGAGACTCTCTTGACCATAGAATAATTGATAAAAGCATGTGGATCATTCCTCTAGTTTCTTGTAATGTTTTATTGAAAAGACTATCTTCATCTATTTCCATCAAATTTTCCATACCAAAAAATTTTTTCGGACTTGAGGCTGTACCAATTTCATCTCGTACATGAGTAGATGTTTCTTGAACATCATCATGTTGATCTTGAACATCAATGGATTGTTGTTGACTATGTTTTGTATGACCTTTCATCTTATCATCCCTTTTACGATCATACAACCTTGATTTTGTCCTCTTATTCCCCATTGCAAAAATTATTCATATCTTCAAAATTTCGTGCTTTGAACCTAAGAACACAAACATGCAAATGTACCATATATAAGAAAAAAACATATTTGCGCACACCTTTCAAGTTATTTTAAATTCTAGATGTTATCTATATACATATATATACTTAGCAGAACAATGTTAGAGTTAAATATATAAATAGACTTCATTTGTAAAATATGAAAGTTAAAAAAGTTATATAGTTACTTTTCCTTGTTCTTAACAAACAAAATATAATTAATGAAATGTATTTAATTTTGAATTCTTAAACTTTATACATTGAATAAATGAAACATGTGTAAATTTCATCCATTTAGATCATTTTACTTGAACTCCACTTTTTAAAATTTAGAAAATAAAAAAATAATGTTGAAGAAATAAAACCTAGTTTCTACCAAACATAAGATAAAGAGTAAGAAATTAAGTCTAGTTGGATTGTACATTTGACTACGTAATGTACATATGAACGTGATTTAATAACATTGATTGCTTGAAATCTAGTAGATAATATATAGAGAACTTGAGCCAAGTATTAGTTTAAAAAAAATAATAATTAAGTAATAAATAGTGTAGAATATGCTCAATTTCATTAGTGTTCAATATATATTTTACAAATTCACTATTTAGTTCTTTTAAGTATGTAAATAAGATTGAATCTATGCATATATATGAACACATATAAATGAATCCATACACATAAATAAAAATGGATAAATGCATACATATATAAATAAAAACATATGGAATCCATGCACACATAAATAAAAGATTCAAGATAAGATACACATGATTGAATCTACAATTAATGTTTAATATAAAAAAATAAAAAAAATAAAGTGTAATATAATATACTTGAAAATAAATGATTGAATCCACAATTAATGTTTAATATAAAAAAATAAAAAAAATAAAGTGTAATATAATATACTTGAAAATAAATGATTGAATCCACAATTAATGATTAGTAAAATAAAGTTTAATTATATCTAAAAAATCTAAATAGTTTAAAAAAAAATTCAAATATTTGTATATTTAAACATAATTGAAAAAATAATTTAAAATAACATAATTGAAAATAAATGATTAAAGTGCAATTAATGAATAATAAAATAAAGTTTAAATAAATCTTAAAAATATTTAATTTCCTAGAAAATCAAGAATCTTCACCTCTTTATAAAATCAAAAATATTCACCCCTTTATAATATTCCTCCTCACTCCAAAATGCCACTTTATTTGAGAAAAAAAATGATTTTATTCAAAAATCACTTTTATTATTTTTGCACTTGATTGAAATTGATTTTTTATTGGAAAAAAAACATTATTTTATATGGGGTTGAAGGGACCGGTAACGTCGGCCTCCATAATACCGACCGATTTTGATAATTATGGGGGTTTGCAAGAGCTCCCTTGTGAATTAGAAAAACTTACCTCATTACAACAATTGCACATATCCTGTTTTCCAATCTTATTTATCTCACTGATACATTGGGAAACTCATTCTATTTAACTTCTTCACAACTAGAGGGATGTATGAGTTTGACATGTCTTCCCTATAGCCTTGGAGGCTTGATGTCTGTGTGAAATTCCTGTACATATTTTGATGGGTGTTCAAGTTTCAGAAAACTGCCAGAAGAAATTTGTAGACATGCAAAGATCAGAAGTATTTTATTATACAATTATTCTGGTGCAAAGATGCTTCCCACTAGGTTTGGGGAGCTCACGTATTGATACATTCATGGAATGGGTACCTAAAATGGGTAGCCAATCTAGGTAGCCTTAAAATATTTTAACACCTCAATTACTGTTGAAGAAACACATTCTAATCCAATCAATGGTGATAATAGACTAAACATCTTAGAGAATTTGAATCAATACAAATCTTCTGCACTACTAGTTTACATGACAATAAAGCTTGATAGATTTTCTATCATGGTGTTCTCTCTTTTCAGTCACAAAGAACATGACAAAATTCTAATCATATATAGACATATCCTCCCAATAACACATACGACAAAATAAAAATCTAGCACTAATTAACGCTAGAGATGACGACTCAACACCAAGGCCTACGTAGGCAATAAACAGTAACAACACAACAAAGCTATCTGCTAGAAGGTAGTGCCTAGTGAACAACTAACTACTAGCACCAAACAAAAGCAACTCTAGAGCAACTCTGACCAAGAATCAACACGCAAAGACCATAATTTTCATCATCCAACACCAAATAAATCTTAAGAATTATCTCAACCAGAGATCACCAAACCAAAAACAAAACTTTCCACACATTCTCTTCTTCAAAACTTCCTTATATCTTTTCATTTTCCTATTTTTCTGGATACACATTCCTTTTTCTTTCTATCACATTTGATGCCCCTAATAAATTCCATCCTCTTCCTTACTTTCCATCCCACTACTTTCTCCTCATTGAATGCCTCAATCCTTCTTTATACAGAATGGAGGAATCATATTATGGGATGTCATCATTAGGCTCAACCATCAACTTATTTTCTCTTAACTGTCATCACTAACCAGTAGAATCTTACCACCACCAATAAATATTCCAACTTGCCACTACTCTATGCCAAGAAAATCCTCCACTAGCTTCCATCAATTAATTCTTATTATGTCTATGGCATTTTAAGGGTGTTATCCACCATAACCACCAGTAATAACTTCACACCATTTTTTCCTACTTGTGTTTAGATTTAAATTAGTCACAAGCAAGCTATGCTCTTTCATCACATAGATGGATCCATAACCTAATAAGAGCTATGTAATGACATTAATTATGGTTTTGAGTTGAGAAAAATATCACACTGCCATTGCAAGATCTTGTCAAGCCTAAATCTTGGTTTTGGGACACTTAGTACTCTAGAAATGACTTATCAGGATTAGATAAACTAGAGGTATACTGCCTTGGAGCATTTAAAATTTTTACTGCTGTATGAGTGCCATAGTTTATGCAAACTTCGAGATAGTTTTGGTAAGCTTAGTTGGTTGGAAATGATAATCCTATCAAATGCTTTAATTTAGTTAAACTTTTTAATGACTTCAATTATCTAGGTCAGACCTTTCAAAATGTGAGAGTTTGGGTGGTAAAATAGATGGCTAGTGCAGAGACTATCAGGAGCTTGTGGTGAGAGTTTGGATGGTAACAAACTTCTCTCAAGTATTAACTTGAAAATTTCGTTGGTGAAGAATTACGTCAACTTTTTAAATTATCTAGATACCCAACCTCTACGCTCTCAACTGCAACACCACCTACTTATAGCTTATATATGCCCTAGGCCCCAATTTTCACTTAATGTCAATATACCCCATATCTGTTATTCATGGTGGATGTATTCGGACCTCTTCAAAAATTTATTAAATCGATCCATCTCGTGATCCAATTTTTAACATCGCCCAAATTTTGTCCTTACATGAGAAAAGGTCTTGTGTAGTGTTCCATAGGGACACATCCTTGTGTAGTGTTCCATAGGGAGATGCATCCAAAATGTCTCTCCGCCGCTCCTCCACCTCCGCGACGTCTCTCAGGTAGAGAAGAGACGTTTCTTCCATCCAAGAGTGCGAGAGAGACGTCTCTCTCATAAGAGATACTTGGACATCTCTTGGATGCCTAGACGTCCCTCAACGGGGAAAGAAACACCCAAGTGTCTCTCATGGCGATAATAAAATAAAGATTTTAAAAAATAATAAAACATAACAATGCCTTGGTAAACATAACCCTAAAATGGTAGAAATCTCATAAAAGAGACATTTAGTCTCATTTCAGTCTTTTGCAACCACAAAAAAATTTAAAACATCTGATTTTCTCTAGCTTGGAAACCAAGAGGGTGGATTGCAAGTTGGATCAACAAGCTTGGAAGAGAATTAGATGAACCTTCTTCATTCTTTCTGCAAGATTGAAGGTAGGCATTTTCCATTCTAAATTCGTTAAAAAAAAATTGCTAATAGGTCATAGTTTTTGATTCAAGAACCAAATTGCAGCCATTAGAAACAAATAATTTTGAAAAAAATAACTTCGAAACTGAAAAAAATTTGTTTGCTTGAAGTTGAATATTAATAATAAACATCATTAAGAATGAAGCTGATTATTAATATTCAACTTCAAACAAACAAAAATTAAAAATTTACTAACAGTTGTAATATTTAAAAAAAAAAAATGATTGCATGAAAATTTTTAGAGTTTTTGTTTTTAACATTGTTTGTTGCAGCATCATTATCACTATGAAAATGAGCTCTAACACCTTGAGTGAGGATGATGAGGCTGTCTATGAATCATCTAATGAACCTAACAGAGAAGAAGTTGGGGCAAGTAAAAATGGAACAAGTTTTGTTGGGCGTGGAAATTTCAAACGCCCTTCTGAAATTTTGAAAAGATTGGCCAAGGGTCCCTTTGATCCAGAATCACCCTTAAAACCATTTGCATCTAAGGTACGAGGAAAACCTGCGACAAATGGGGACTCTATAAAGTGGAAGTGCAACAAGTGTAATATTGAATGGTTAAGTAGCACTACTAGAACTAGATGGATGGATTGATTGATCTGGATGGAAAAAGTTAACAAATATGTTCAAAAGGTTTTACATTCCTAAATATTTGTATGTAAATAGAAGTACTCTAAAATCAAGGTTTTAATGTTTGAGTTAATTGGTTAATGACTGCTTGTTTATGATTACCATACTAAAGCATTCCCTGTAATTTGAAAGACTGTGATCTCTTCTCTATTTTAGAGAAAGAAGTGGGAAGCTTTGTTATCTGTCACGAGTGAGAGAGATGAGTAAATGGGTACTTGACTTCTATGACAAATGTACTATGTGGGTCTATAAGTTGAAAGTGCGGGTAATGTTACACAATGAGTTGATAAAGATAATGTATGCAAAAAATTCTATTATTATTTATTGGAGGAGAGATAAAGAGAATTTTTGCCAGCTATACTTAGCAAGTCTTCTAAAACGATCTAATAATAAAAACAATAGAAAATGGTAGTATAATAAAATAATTTTCTTTTCTTGAATTAATGGAATTATAATACTATTGACAAAGAAAATTCAAATAAAAATATACATAAAATGAGAAAGAATTGAGTTAGAATATTTACTCTATAAAACGTGAGTGCTTGTTTTACAAAAGCACAGCTTGAACGATAAATACTAGGTTAGAGCTAAAGGTATCATAAGATGAATTGTAGTAGATAGTGGAGTACACCTCTTGTATGTATAATTGAATAGTTGTTGGTTTTCTTATACAATACATGTTGTTGGTATCAAAAAGGGATGGTTAGTCTATTTCATAAATATTTCTGGTTTGATTGTTTATTAACTTTTATTAAATATATTTCTCAAAGCAATTCAATGTCAATTCTATAGAACTTTTATTTTATAGAAACTATTGAAACTACATGTGTGGTAGATAATGATAGTTTTTTTTGCACTCCTCTAACGATAAATGTGACATAATACTTTACTTTTGATTGGTTAGTAAATTAAATGTTAAAACGTTTTTTTCAAATTTAACTTGTATAGATTTAAAAACATGATGACTTGATATAACCATCATCTAAAACATTATAACAATGTTTATAATGTGTATAGAAATGTTATTGCATGGTCATCTCATACGAAAATCTTAATCATTAAAATGTGATTTATTTCGTTAATTATCTAGATATTATGCTAGTATAAAATACCTCCTATCATGATCAAAGTAAGAGAAAGAAAGTTTTTATCCAACAAAATATTTAATGTTACAAAACAATTAGCTACATCAAATGAACACGAGATTATCATAAATATGAAGAAATATTAATATTTTAATTTCATAATTAAATTAGGATATCATTTAGACTTGTTATGCTAATCAGTACTTAATCTTGTGGGGGTAATTATCCATCATTGATATAATTATACTTTACTTAAGTTTACTTAGGTACATGCATAACATTGTAGGTTGCATATGAGACACTTAGGGAGACGTGTTACATCGAGAGTGTGTATGTAGGAGAATTTCCACCTTTTATGGTGCGATCTTGTTGTTACATTCCACCTTCGGTGGGTGATCCACCTCATGTGGAATATTTTTCTATTTCTCCTACCTATCCGTACCTACCCTTGGATCGCATTGAGCCACATGTCATCATTGTGTGCTCTGTTGTCTCTTAGCCTTGCCTTTATAAGAAGGCTCATCTACATTGTCTGTAATGATGATCTAGTTGATCTGTTTTGCATCTTGATAGGAATACAATTTATTCTTGTCACATGTTATCTCTCTTGTCATTGTGCTATCTTGTGGCCTCTTTGATCTTGGTTGCTTCAAGCGTAATCTCACATGGTATCAGAGCGGTTGGAGCACCTTTGTATCGCCTTTGGAGAGATTTTTAAGGAGGTCAAGAGGAAGATCTGAGGAGCATCTTCTTTTAGAGGTGTCATAAACCAAATCCGACCTTGTCATTGTGTCCGGGTGGCCATTTGCATGAATTTTGACTCTAAAATTCGCCTATATTGGGTGAAAATTGATTTTCGGGGGTGGAGGAAAAAATCAGCCTATTAGGTTGTATGGTACGATTTGTTAAAAATATTAGAAAAACAATATTTTTTTTTGCAAATTTTATTATTCATTTTTATCGAGAAAATATATTTTTTTTTTAAAATGAGGGGTTGATTGTAAAAGTTTTTATTAAAAATTAAAAATAAATTTTAAAAATAAAAAAATTGATATATTAAATTAAAGGGGGTAGACTTCATGGATACACCTCCGGTTTTGTTTCTTCCCAAGGGGAGGAACGTTGTTCGACATTCATGGAGAAGTTTCTTCATTCATTTGCGAGCTTCTACCATTGGTGCAGATTCTACATTTAGGGGGGGCTACCTAGCTTCTCTTCTTCTCTCATATGGGGGGGAATTTTTCCTCACATGGGGTTTGGTCCTTCACATACTTCTATGAGAGTTCTCTTATGTAGTTTTCATCTCTCTTTTGGGGGAGGGTTTTTTCCCATTGGGTTTTTCCCTCTTTCTCTTCTTTATGAGAGATTGCATTGGTTTGCATGCATTTGCATTTGTATATGGGTACGTAACATGACCATGTAGCCGGGACCCATCTTCTATTGCTTAATTGCCTTGTAGACTTAAGTGCATTCCAATAAGTTGCACTTAAGGGGTGGTGTTGGTGTAATTTTTCATCTTGGATATAATTACACTTTACTTAAGTCTACTTAGGTACATGCATAACATTGTAGTTTGTATATGAGACACTTTGGGAGATGTGCTACATTGGGAGTGTGTATGCAAGAGAATTTCCACCTTTTATGGCATGATCTTGCTGTTACATTCCACCTTCAGTGGGTGATCCACCTCATGTGGAATAATTTTTTGTTTCTCCTACCTACCCCTACCTACCCTTGCATCTCATTGAGCAACATGTCATCATTGTGTGATCTCTTGTCTCTTAGCCTTGCCTTTATAAGTAGGCTCATCCACATTATATGTAATGATGATCTAGTTGATCTCATTTGCATCTTGATAGGAATACAGTTTATTCTTGTGATGTTTTATCTCTCTCATCATTGTGCTATCTTGTGGTCTCTTTGGTCTTGGTTGCTTCAAGCATGATCTCACAAATCTTAAGGGTGGAACTTGTTAGTCTTTAGCTCTCCTTTGTTTTTATGTTCCCAATGAAATTATTTAGATGCAATATCATATACTATCAAGTAGAGGAAGGAAACATGAGAGAAAACATTGTAAGTATTATAGCCATCAAATTTAATAATGTTATTGTAATTCATGATAGCCCTAGAGCAATATATCTTGATAAAAGAATAAATTGTCATAATTTTGAGGGTACTGATATTAGGCCATGCAGGCACAATATAAAAAGGACGAGCTTATAATATGGCTAGAGGAAAAAGATTCATCAAATAACATTAACATTAATGGTTTGCCTAATCCTAGGGGATGTCACTGGTTTCAAATAGTTCGAGTAGCATCATTGTATAATGATTATTAATTAGCACAGAATAATCTCCATGATCATGCTTTATTGCATTTGTATGGGGTTGATGCAATCGCCAACTCAAAGTACAAGTGACATGGCAATAATTGGACTGTACAATGCGTGGTGTCAAATTTTTATAATATTTTAGGTTATTTTATCACCTTTAGATTTGCTAGGATGGATCTATGAGATTTCATGATCGAAAGGTCATGACGGGGATATCAATAAGATGCACATAACAGATAAGATTTTAAATAATCTCAAGAAAAATGTGTACAATTTGTCTAAGGAATGATAATATGGTTGATTTCTGCAAAAGGTGAAGTTCGTTATGTATACAAAATAGTATGCGTTAATAAGAGATAATGAGAAAATGATGGAATAGAGATGGTCCTATGAAATACAAGACATCACCAGATGAAGGAAGATGCAATTCCATATAAAAAGACCTCACAATTTTAGTGCCGATGTACACTATCAACATGATAAGATCATGATGTTGAAGATCAATGGTTGGTTCAAATGAGACTAAATATCACAATGCTTGGTTCTTGCAAGTGGCAGAAACCATGCAAGAATACATTTTAGTCTAATGATGAATGAACAACCTCCTCAGATTGAAAAATCAACTGTAGGGCTCACACAAAAATGGCAAGACACATGGAAATAAGCAATTCATTTGTAACGAGATGTTTATTTATTGAGTTAAAGTATGAGGTTATTCATGAAGCACGAGGACCTTAGACTTTGCTTGTGACATTAAAATTAATTCTACAAGCGAGTTTAGATCGGAAAGGTGCATTAAAATTTTAGGAGGGTTTTGAAGTAGATGGAAAATAAGTAGTAGCATTAGAACTATTGATGCCAAATCCCAAGACTAAAGCTAATGCACATCTAATACCATCCAAATCTATCACCAATACCAAAATATTTTGTGAACTAAAAATAGCTTCTCTATTATTATAAGTAGAATTCCGAGTGCATATGTGTGTCGAAAAAAACTATTAAGATTTACACATGTGCAAATATAACAATCAAACTAAACAAATACCAATACAAATTATTTCTTTTTAAAATGAAATATTTTCGAATTTCATCAATATTTTTAATAATATTTCTAGCTTTTGAACGTAGTTTATTTATGCCTGACATATTTTACAAAAATGAATATATAAACACATGACTGACAAATATTTTGAAATATAAAATATAAAAAAATGATAAATAATATTAATAAAACGGATAAATACTATAAGATTTGTATTATATTCCGGTTCAAAATCAAGAATCATTTTAGTTGGTTTTCATACTAAATATATGATTCAAATTCCAAAATTTGAAAACTCAAAAAAATGTATCAAACTCGAAACTATCATTCAAATATATTATGCAGCTTTAAAACCTCTTCCTCCTCTTCAGGACTATAGTCATTTTCTATGTTATATTTTTGGCGAATCATTTGTTGGTCTTTACATGCTGCAATGTCCTCAGCCACAATCTGGTATGATAAATCAAGAAGACTCTGAATGTGAAGGAAATTTGCTGCCTGCACAGAACAATTTTTGAATAAATCATGTGAGGAGAAAAAAGCAGCAAATAACGCAGCTAAGGTTTAAGAGAGCAATGCTTTTTGTTTTTCATGAGAACCAGTAAAACAATGAAACATACGATCATCAACTGGAAGAAAGTGTCTTTATCATCAGCTACCAACTCCCTAACCCGTTTCTTCAAATCCGCAGTTGGTTCGCTTGTATCCGACTTTTGGGCTTCAACATGGTATTTGCCGTATTCGATAATAAGATTAAAAATTCTACTGGAAACATTTGCCAATTTGATGGGAGCTGTCTCACTACCTGTATCCTCTGTATCCTTTAACATATTACTTAAGGTTTGCGATATCATGGCCACTTTCATATCTACTTCGAATACTTGACCGTCGGAACTGCTTAAAATCACCTTGCCTTCCATTGACACCGAAATTAGGGAAAAAAAACTAAATAAAACTGAGAGGATAGAAAATTCAGCAAAGGTAATACAAAATATAAAAGTGATATGATTTAATACATTGCGATGATCAGTCTTAGAGGGTCCGTATTTAAAGAGTTCTTACTAGTATTTGAAACGCCAAAAGGCATAAATGATCAATGGATGCGTCGATAGGTAAATTTAAAACTTAAATTTTGTTTATAGAATATATAATTGACATCTTCCTAAACCCGCATACGGTTTTACGTTAGTTGTTAAAGCAAATGTTATCGAAAACTTCTATTATACACTTGAAAGAATTTTGCCGTTAAACGGTTGAGCGAAATACAAAACACTGCTAAAAGAAGTAACAAGATGTTGGGGGCGCTAGGAAGATATAACTGAGAGTCGAGGAGTGCCCAGATCCATTGTTCTGTTTTGTTTTATCGGAGTTACAAAGTGTGCTCACATATGATCTTTGGGTTTCTCTCCATTTCATTAACAGCTAGCGTGATTTCTTTTTCAAATATTTGACAATCAGTTTATATGCCAACTCATCTTAATTCTGCAGTGGAGATTGATGAGATGAATGCACACCCTTCACCCCAAGTCAACTAACGGCTATCAATTATCTCGGATTGTGAGAGAAGCTGCTAGAAAGGGAGATGGCGAGGACCATTGGATCAACTTCATCAACGGCGCGGGTGCCTTGATCGTTCTGTAACTGCAATCCATAATGCCATCTTGGCTCCAAGGCATCAAAGCTTCTCTAAGGCATGAAAAAGTGGAACATGACCTAGTAGATTAGTGCAAGTAAAGGAGCAAATGCTCTAAGGATTCGAGTGTGCAAAAGAAACAAATTATATTGACGAAGTTGCAAATGACTCATTGTAGAAATGTGGTGGTAGTTATGATGAGGGAGTTATACCACAAGAAAATGAAATGGAAGAAAACTTCAAGGATGTGGATTGCATAAGCGAGACTCATGTCGTCATGGAGTGGGGAACAGTACAAAGGAAATAATTTTGGGCAAAGGAGGTTAGTGTATTACCTTGTTCTTGTTCCTAAATTTCGAAGAGGTGTAGGGCATGTGTGTTTGTCTATTTATAGAGATAGGATGTTTTAATATTGGGATATCAAATTGAAGGTTGCTTCTCACATCCAATCCATATTTTCTAGCTCTAAGATTGTAATTGTTTTACCTTAGATTCCTGATGAAATGGTATCTCAAGGTTTGTGGCATCTTGCCTTACCCAAAAATAAATAACTTTTAGTTTTCATTTTTCTTTTTTTTCCTCTCTTTTAGCAAACTTTGGAGTTCTAGTTAGTGTTTGGCTTTATGATTTTGGTAGTAGCCTACATCAAGCCTAAGAATGTATATCGTGATGTTGAATTATGATTGGTTTTGAGACTCGTTTGTTGCAGGAAGATAAAGTCCAAGTTAGTATAGTCTTAAATCCTATGCTTTAATGCTTGAGGAATAATACATCATCTCAATACCATTGAATTGCATTGATCATATCCACATTGGAGTTATTTTATTTTACTTAGAAGGTAAAGGAAGTACATCCAATGTATTGGAAGAAAGAAAGGGGCCAACTAGAATAATTCCATAGTAGTTTTACACATTTGGCGATTCAAGGCATGAGGATCCTTATTGAAGGCTTGTTTTTTAGTGCCTTAGAGTATATGCTTTGCAATGCCTAGGAATGATGGAAATATATAAATTAAAAAACACATGATAAGATCATCCTTTTTCCACATTGAGATTGTTAGTCCCTTTCTTCTATGGATTGTGTTAATGGTTGCCTATATAAAAGACTCAACAGAGAAAAAAAATTGAAAGGGAAAGGATATGGCTTGAACTGAGAGTTAAAGTAGAATTAGATCTAGGTAGAAGACACGTTTCAATTGTGAACCCTAAAGCTTAGATTGAAAGCTTGATGGTGCATTAACGAGGACTAGCTATGCATTGCATGCAGTGTAGGCAAAGGATAAAGATTGGTAGTACAATTCATGTTGCAAAAATAGTTTGTGACTAACTAAACTAGAAATTAATTCTTATTGAAGCATAATATATTGGATTATAAGACCTTTCAGTATAAAAATATTTCAAGGATTCAATACCTTATTAAAATGCTTAGTATCTTGGTGCAATTACCATGAATGAATGAAATAAATCAATTTGTCTATTCAATTTATATTGTACTTAAAATTATTCCATTATTTGGTTAATTTTGAGTGATATAACTTAGATCTAGATGTTAGGATACGCACTTGGATAGCATTTCGTTAGACCATCCATCCATTACTAATTATATTCTTATGAAATTTACCTTAACCTATTTAATTAAATTCACATATGCATACGACTAGGAAGGATATTGAGATTCATCTCTAACATCAATGAGGTTGGTTGACATTTTAAGTATTAATATCAGGTTAACATAATTAAAAAATATAAATACCAAGCAAGGCCTCCTATCTAGTATACTTTGAGATTATGCTCCAATATCCAAAAGAGATTGAGTCTTTTCTCTAGCTTCCATAGGTTGAACATCATAATTTTGAATACCTAAAACCAATGCACTTGATCCAAATTATGTATAATATTTTATTTTTCTCTATTTAACCCTTACACACATGAACACTGCAATGACACATGAAAAGACCCATGGGGTAATGAAAAGAACCATTCTAGACCATAATCCTTGTTTCCTTCGAAAGAACTTAACTAATAACATGTCCTCATAGAAAATTTACATATATGTTGTTGTGAATAAACTTAAACTTTTTTAAGTAGGAGATGTTTTCCACAGCAAGTCAAATTATGATACTACTATCAAGAATTGTGTAGTTTTTTAGAAAACTCATTGAGCCTTGTTTCATGAGTAGCAATTCAAAAAAACCCATCTCTCATGAGAATGAATGGTACTCTTAACACTCATTGCATCTAGGTGATGCCCAAACAGTTGAAGCATTGGGCCTTCCTCGGAGGTCACACATCCCAATACGACTCCAAATCAAGCACGGTTAACCATGGGTAGCAAGCCAAGTTGTCTTAACCTTAGGGGAAACCCAAGTTGCTTTTAACATCAGGAGAAAGAAATCTTTCATAAGTGATAGAAGGCTATGGAATGGAACCTTTTCAAATTTATCGTATTTAATCTTTCTGTTTTTGTAGTCGTCTGTAAACCTTCACATTTAATCTCTTTTTCTATTGATGTAACCTTTTGAATTTGGAAATTTCTATCCAGCCCCTAGGATGCACCAATAAATAAATTTCCCACATACTACATATTGCCATTTATGAAGAATCTTGTTTAGGAAAACTGCTAGGAAACGGGACATGCTCCATATTGCAGTAAAGACCTCACACCGTGGAAAGAAATATAGTTGTTGTCCTCTATTTCGGGAAGTTGTTGGAGCTCATCTTCATCAGCGAAAGAATAAAGTCAAAGATTATGAACAAGTAGTTCATTGGATAGAATCTAGAGAATATTTTTCTATCAATAAGTAGTAGTACATTTCTAATGAGCCAAGGGTTTTCTTTCTCTATTAGGAGTTTAAGACAAGTGATAAGAAGACAATCCTGGACGTATGCTCATTAATCTATGATGGCGAGTGGAAGAAAGTTGCGTGGAATGTAGGAGAGAAGAAATAGAATGCCTACAAGAAGAATCCTTTATTACAAGAAAAGACAAGAAGATAAGCATTCATTATCTTGTTTGACCAGTTGGCACTGCATATCGAAACACAAGTTACAAATCCGTTATGGCCTTGAAAAATGAGGTGTGTACATATTCGGTTAGTTATTTGTAAGAGTGTGAGCTTCTTAACCACTTTGTTTAATTTATTCAACCCAAGTTTTGAACTACAAAACCTTTATCAATTAAATGTACTCCGGTTGGTTCGTTTAATCATAATTTTTGTTAAATTTGTATGACAGAGCATCTTAATTGCAACAACTTCCTTTCCTAGTAAAAGAAGTTTGCATTAGAAGTAGGAGCTCCTTCCAAATACCCGAAGAGAAGTTTCATGCCATGAGCACCACGTCTACGACTATTTGTTATGAGAGAAATGGAAACATAGAAAAGTAAGTGCACAAAAAGTTTGAAGAGCTAATTTTTTTTAACTCAGCATTTAGCAAATCCACCAATATATTTAATCTCAAACATTAGAGATATATTTCTTATGAGGAAAACACTTTTTTAGTACACCTAAGGTTGTTGTGAACATGATTTATTTGTTCCTTCTCAATTGTGATGTTTTCCTACTTCCTTGTAATATTCCAGTTTCCCAACCAAGTTTAGTGTTTTATGATATGATATTTAACATTTCAACTTGGAGAATCTTCAATATTAAAAAGTGCTAATATTTTTAAGGTGGAACGTTAGCCACATACATGGAATCGCCAAGTTGTTCTTTTTGCATTCGTGAAAGGTATCTGTTTTGAATGGATGTTGGTAAGGTTATGGCTGGCCAGATGTGATTATTAGCTCAACTTTGGAGTCTATTATCTTCGTAATTCACGGAGAGACTCTTGCTCATGCATAAGCTAACAAAGGAGTTATAGATTTTTAACTTCCTCTGCCTACTTCAGTTCCATTTCAACATTTCATGCAATTAATTGTTGATCTTCAGAAATTTCATGCATCTCATGCATAATTTATGCTCTTGTGATCTATATATCATTTGTAATCATACAGATTTGTTAATAATGAAAATGGTTGATGATTTCTTTGTTCTGATTTTCTTTGCAAGTTTTGCTCTTTTGTTTTCTAGCTAGATCTTTTCTCTATTTTGCAGGATTAGTTGCAAAATTTTACATGGTATAAGAGCGAGTTTGCTAGGAAGAAGAAGCATTAACGATTATTTGCAGGCAGATTTCTAAAGATTAGCATCATCATGGAAGTTGATGTAGATCTCTATTTCTAAATGCATGCATATTCTTCCCCTCATTTTTGCATGCTCCTTTATTTTTTTTCTATATTGATTCTATAAATTGTACATGCTTTGCAAGCACTCCATGACGAAGATCTGGAAAATTTGGGACTTCATAAAAATATTAAACTTTTAGAAAGTTTATATGAGGTTTTGCTTAATGCATTTAGTATAGGTTTCTTTCAATAAGTTTCTCATATAAAATAGAAGATTAATGTTGCTGTGCACTCTTCCTCCAATTGACAGCCAAAATGTTCTTTTGTTCTAAATTCTTGTGTACATGAGATTCAAATGTGGCAACTTTGTTTTCTCCTAGAGATTATTTCTAGCAGGGTTCCTGACTACATGAGATTCCAGAGTCGCATCTTCGAGTGCTTCCAGAGTTTCTTTCTAGCAGGACATTATTGAGCAATGGATATACAATGGCATCATCCCAACCAAAGGTCATCTTTGTAGTTCTTCAGCTTGAAGCACATTTCTGCAGATTCATATCTTACTGTCTTCAGATGGTTAGTTTCTGTATTCAGAGACTGTGTACCTGTTTGTTCATCCATTTGAGCAATACAAAATATGTACAGCTGCATTTTCAAAGTATCCCAAACGTACTCATGCAGTGGTTTCTATGATTTTGATACAATCCTATTGCAGTGTGGTTTCATTTGCAATTTGCAGCTTTCTTCTTAAGTTTGAATAATGGTTAGGAGTTTTCTCCTTTCTTCTTTGTAATTGGGTTCCTAATTAGGCTTTATTGCCAAAACCCATATTTCTCATATCTCTCCTTAGTTAGGCTTAAGGGGGGGTGTTAGCGCAACTTTGGAGTCTGTTATCTCTGTAATTCATAGAGAGACTCTTGCTCATGCATAAGCTAACAAAGGAGTTATAGATTTTTAACTTCCTCTACCTACTTCAAATCCATTTCAACATTTCATGCAGTTAATTGTTGATTTTAAGAAATTTCATGCATCTCATGCATAATTTTTGCTCTTGTGATCTATATATCATTTGTAATCATAGAGATTTGTTAATAATGAAAATGGCTGATGAGTTCTTTGTTCTGATTTTCTTTGCAAGTTTTGCTCTTTTATTTTCAAGCTAGATCTTTTCTCTATTTTGCAGGATTAGCTGCAAAATTTTACATGGTATCAGAGCGAGTTTGCTAGGAAGAAGAAGCATTAACGATTATTTGCAGGTAGATTTTTGAAGATTAGCATCATCATGGAAGCTAACATAGATCTCTATTTCTAAATGCATGCATATTGTTCCCCTCATTTTTGCATGCTCCTTGATTTTCTTTCTATATTGATTCTTTAAAATTGTACGTGCTTTGCAAGCACTGCATGAAGAAGATCTGGAAAATTTGGGGCTTTATTAAAAAATTAAACTTTTAGAAAGTTTATATGAGGTTTTGCTTAATGCATTTAGTATAGGTTTCTTTCAATAAGTCTCTCGTATAAAATAGAAGATTAATGTTGCTGTGTACTCTTCCTCCAATTGACAGCCAAAATGTTCATTTGTTCTAAATTCTTGTCTACATGAGATTCCAATGTTGCAACTTTGTTTGCTCCTAGAGATTCTTTCTAGCAGGGTTCCTGACTACATGAGATTCCAGAGTCGCATCTCCGAGTGCTTCCAGAGTTTCTTTCTAGCAGGACTTTATTGAGCAATGGATATACAATGGCATCGTCCCAACCGGAGGTCATCTTTGCAGTTCTTCAGCTTGAAGCACATTTCTGCAGATCCATATCTTCCTATCTTCAGATGGTTAGTTTCTGTATTCAGAGACTGTGTACCTGTCTGTTCGTCCATTTGAGCAATACAGAATATGTACAACTGCATTTTCAAAGTATCCCAAAGGTACTCATGCAATGGTTTCTATGATTTTGATACAATCCTATTGTAGTGTGGATTCTTTTGCAGTTTGCAACTTTCTTCTTAAGTTCGAATAATGGTTAGGAGTTTTCTCCTTTCTTCTTTGTAATTGGGTTCCTAATCAGGATTTATTGCCAAAACCCATATTTATCATATCTCTCCTTAGTTAGGCTTAAGGGGGGGTGTTAGCGCAACTTTGGAGTCTGTTATCTCCGTAATTCACGGAGAGACTCTTGCTCATGCATAAGCTAACAAAGGAGTTATAGATTTTTAACTTCCTCTGCCTACTTCAGTTACATTTCAACATTTCATGCAGTTAATTATTGATCTTCAGAAATTTCATGCATCTCATGCATAATTTCTGCTCTTGTGATCTCTATATCATTTGTAATCATATAGATTTGTTAATAATGAAAATGGTTGATGAGTTCTTTGTTCTGATTTTCTTTGCAAGTTTTGCTCTTTTATTTTCCAGCTAGATCTTTTCTCTATTTTGCAGGATTAGCTGCAAAATTTTACAGTGAAGGCCTAGTAGAATGTCCATAGTTGCTTCTCAAGGTATGATCTTTTAGTAGTTGGATTATAGTAGCTGTCCCAATTTGGAGCATTTACCAGCAAGACTTGGAGATTTGACCACTCTTACTAGCACCAATTTGTATATAATTGTGGGGGTTTGCAAGAGCTCCCTTGTGAATTATAAAAAATTACATCATTACAGCGATCGCACATATCCTGTTGTTCCAATCTTATTTGTCTCATTGCTACATTGGGAAACTCATTGTATTTAACTTATTTACAACTAGATGGATGTATGAGTTTTACGTGTCTTCCCTATAGCCTTGGAGGTGTGATGTCTGTGTGAAATTGCTGTACATATTTTGATGGATGTTCGAGTTTAAGAGAACCGCCAGAAGAAATTTGCAGACATGCAAAGCTCATAAGTATTTCATTATACAATTATTCTGGTTCAAAGATGCTTCCCACTAGATTCGAGGAGCTCACATAGTGATACATTCATGAAATGGGTACCCAAAATGGGTAGCCAATCTAGGTAGCCTTACAATATTCAAACACCTCAATTACTGTTGAAGAAACACATTCTAATCCAAACAATGGTGACAACAGACTAAATATCTTAGACATTTGAATCAATACAAATCTTCTGCACTACACAGTTTACATGACAATAAAGCTTGATAGATTTTATTTCATGTGGTTCTCTCTTGTCAATCACAAATAATTGGATGAAACTCTAATCATATATAGATATATCCTCCTGATAACACATATGAAAAATAAAAATATAGCACTGATTTAACGCTAGAGATGATGACACAACGCCAAGGCCTACGTAGGCAATAAACAGTAACAACACAACAAAGCTATCTGCTAGAAGGTAGTGCCAAGTGGACAGCTAATTGCTAGCACCAAACAAAAGCAACTCCAAAGCAACTGCGACCAAGAATCAACACATAAAGACCTTAATTTTCTACATCCACCACGAAATAAATCTTAAAAATAATCTCAACCAGAAATCACCAAATGAAAACCAAAACTTTCCACACCTTCTCTTCCTCAAAACTTTGTTTTATCTTTTCATTGTCCTCTTGTCCATATGCATTCCTTTTTCTTTCTATAACCTTTGATGCCCCTAATAAATTCCATGCAGTTCCTTACTTTCCATCCAACCACTTTCTCCTCATTGAATGCCTCAATCCTTTTTTATATAGAATGGAGGACTCTTATTCTGGGAGGTCATCATTAGGCTCAACCATCAAATTGTTTTCTTTTAACTATCATCACAAACCATTAGGATCCTACCACCACCATTAAATATTCCAACTTGCCACTTCTCTATGCCAAGAAAATCCTTCACTAGCTGCAATCAATCAATTCTTATTATGTCGATGAAATTTTAAAGGTGTTACCCACCATAACCACCAATAATAACTTCAAACCATTTTTTCCTGCTTGTGTCTAGATTTAAATTAGTCGGAAGCCATCTATGCTCCTGCATCACACAGTCTCCAATATTTAGACTTAGATGGATCCATAACCTAATAAGAGAAATGTAAGGACATTAATTGTCTAGTTGAGTTGAGAAACATATCACATTGCTGTTGAAGATCTTGTCAAGCCTAACTCTGGGTTTTGGGACACTTAGTACTCTAGAAATGACTTATCAGGATTAGATAAACTAGAGGAATCCTTCCTTGGAGCATTTAAAACGTTTACTACTATACGAGTGCCATAGTTTATGCAAACTTCCATATATTTTTGGTAAGCTTGGTTGTTGGAACTGATAATCCTATGAAATACTCTAATTTAGTTAAACTTTCTAATGACTTCCATTTTCCAGGTCGGACCTTTCAGAATGTGAGAGTTTGGGTGGTAAAATAGATGGCTAGTGCAGAGACTATCAGGAGCTTGTGGTGCCTTGACATTTACAGTAGTGAAAGAATGATACATACAGTGGATGAAAATGAAAAGGCAAAAGCAAAAGCAAGAAATGAATTTGGTGGTGTTAACAAACATCTCTAAAGTATTAACTTGAAAATTTTGTTAGTGAAGAATTACATCAACTTTTTAAATTATCTAGATACCCCAACCTCTAAGCTCTCAATTGCAACATCACCTACTTATAGCTTAGATATACACTAGGCCCCAATTTTCACTTTAGATCAATATACCCCATATCTGTTATTCATGGTGGACCTATTACGACCTTTTCAAAAATTTATAAAATCGATCCATCTCTTGATCCAATTTGTAAACTCACCCCGATTTTGTCCTTACATGAGAAAATGGTCTTGTGTAGTGTTCCACAGGGACGCATCCTTGAGTTTTAGAGATAGGGACATTTCTTGAATGGGGAGACGCATCCAAAATGTCTCTCCGCCGCACCTCCACCTCCGCCACGTCTCTCAGGTAGAGAAGAGACGTTTCTTCCATCCAAGAGTGCGAGAGAGACGTCTCTCTCAAAAGAGATGCTTGGACATGTCTTGGACGCCTAGACGTCCCTCAACAGGGAAAGAAGCACCCAAGTGTCTCTCATGGCGATAATAAATAAAGAGTTTAAAAGATAAGAAAACATAACAATGCCTTGGTAAACATAACCCTAAAATGGTAGAAATCTCATAAAAGAGTTAGTCTCATTTCAGTCTTTTGCAACCACAAAAAAATTTAAAACATCTGATTTTCTCTAGCTTGGAAACCAAGAAGGTGGATTGCAAGTTGGATCAACAA